>NC_071264.1:18141007-18356007 GCF_023375685.1 Ictalurus furcatus
TTTTATTAGAGTTGATCCCGGTTTAAAACAAAAAAAATGTATTAAAAAATTTATCTTCACACACATCAAGTCATTTATACACTCAGTTTTGTACTGCTAGGCTACTGCTAACCTGCTAAGCAGTGCTAACAATCAGATAACCTGCTAGTTGTGTTTTACTTTAGATGCTAACATTTGCTAATATTTCTCAAATGGTGTTAAATAACTTTGCTAAAATTATACTTTCTTTTTACACTAAGGGGAAATATGGCTAGAATCTGTTGTACAATATGGTGATATAAACAAACACATTTTAATGCTAATTACTTTACTTTTTCTATTCGGAGTCAATATTTAATAGTTCGTTTTTAATACAAAGCCCCAGCATGTGTCCTTTAACCAGTACACTGGAATAGAAAGCAGTACCAGGGAAAACAGCGTTAAAAGAAGCCGTCTGTTTGCTCTGTGACACACCTGAACCAAGTCAAAGGTCACGTGGCTCATTTCAGCTGCTGTCCTGCATGAAGCACTTACTCAGTACTTATGTTTTATTAATGCACTTTTTTTAAAGCCACCCGAGAAGGACAACTGAAAGAGGGCTTTTATTCTCACATCTGTGCACATACTGTGCGTGCACGCACATACACACACACACACACACACACACACACACACACACACACACACACACACACACATAGTGTCCTGAGCCTGAGGCTGAAGCACAAGTAGATTTGCATAAAGATTTTACTCCCGTTGCGCTTCAGCCAGAAAAAGTGACACGGTGGCCCATTTGGCTACCCGTCATAAATATTCACTGGCCATAATTAATCATAATTACACATTATCCATACATTTACATTAGGGATATAACCAACAATGGAAGGCTCATCTGGTTAAGATTAGAGGTGGGCATCAGGACTTGCATCCTGCGAGAGGAAGGTTTTTACTTTTTTACTTTATTTTTATGTGGGCACAAGGGAACAAGCAGTCAGATAAGAAACTTGCTGGATAAATAAAGACAGTGTTGTATGAAGCAATCATTCATCCTTAGTAACTGCCTGGTCAGGGTCACTGTGGTTTAAGTTAGGCTACTAGTTTGTTTATATTTTGTGAACTATCTATCTATCTATACTGTATGTATGTATGTATATATATATATATATATATGTATGTGTGTGTGTGTGTGTGTGTGAGTGAATATATATATATATATATATATATATATATATATATATATATATATATATATATATATATATATATATATATATATATATATATATATATATATATATATATATATATAGCAAGCAGGTACAAAGAAGAATTATATCTCTAGTTGAGTGATGAGGAACTGTCAGAGCCAGAATTCACACACCATGCATTTCACATTCACATAAATACATTTTCTCCACCTTGGACTGCATTTTTTGTAAAGCTTCATTTTCCATGTCCCAAACTGCCATTTTCTTTTGGACAGGAGGCCAGAGAAAAACATCCTTTAGAAATTCTTCCTGTTCAAAGCCATTGTAAAATCCAAAACGTGAAAAGAGTGTATCGTTACACCTCTAGTTCTGTACATATAATACCTAAATCTTTATCGATTATGTTGCTTAGCAACCAAAGCTTCCTGTTAACAGACTACATTGTGTGGTGAAAGAATTGTTTACTGCGAATTGTTTATTGCTTTCTGTCATACCTAAGAATACTCTTACTGGTGATCAAATCACGGTCTCTCATGGCTTATTGCTTTAACTTATCTCTCATGGCTTATTGCTTAAACTTATAACACAAAAGGTCTGGATGAGTGACTAACATGACTCACTCAAGTGAACGGCGGCAAGAGTTACCTTTTAATGTTTGACTGTTAATGATTGGCTTATTACCCATAAGCCAATCATTAACAGTTAAACATTAAAAGGTAACTCGCCGCCGTTCACTTGAGTGAGTCATGTTAGTCACTCATCCCGACCTTTTGTGAAAGAGGAATTTTATATAACTAATCATTACAACTTTAGGTGAATAACTCCTAAATTTATACATTAAAATAGCTCACGACTCAACCTAAACAGGATCTTTTGTCTGCGAATGGCTTTTCCAACTATTGTTTTAGCTCAGTAAGGACAGCTCAGACACACCGTACTTTAAACAAGATTGTCCAAGCTAATGCAAATTCATGAAGCAGCTCGGTGACAGTGATGGATGGATGCGAGCCGCTTGCATGCTGTAATTACACCTGCTTCATTATGAAGCAGCACGGCTTGTGTGTGTGTTGGGGAGCAGATGTGATCAGCATGGCTCAAATGAGCAGCCTGACAACCGTTACGTGATGTTTATTGAGTTTATTGACGCTGGCGTCCACACTCCACACCCCCTGTGTCCCCTGAGACCTGAGGTGTGACGGGGCAAAACTCTGCTCACAACAAACGAAATCTCATATTTCTCTTACATCATATGTCATTTTAGTATATAGACATGTGCTGATAATTGATTATCCAATATATCACCAATAAATCATCTAATAAAATGAGAATGGAGGGTCTATGTAGCTGCATTTTTAGGCAGAATTTGAGCTTCCAACGTAAACATGGTCCCATCTGGAAGGCAGCATAATAAACCATAATAAAGTTTAAAATATACGGTAGTTAAAACTGTCTCTCTGTCAAACGTGCTAAAATATTAGGTGATTATCATGATAATAGTGGAAAAATGTACTACTATGTCTGCTAGAACGGTTTTATTACAAAAGGCAAGAGAACCAACAACTA
This sequence comes from Ictalurus furcatus, assembly GCF_023375685.1. NCBI lineage: Eukaryota > Metazoa > Chordata > Actinopteri > Siluriformes > Ictaluridae > Ictalurus > Ictalurus furcatus. Next base: position 18,143,758 of record NC_071264.1, read on the forward strand.
CTGTTAGCCTGAACTTGATTAGCTAATCACCATAAGACATTATAAAACCACCGAGATGGAGTTATCTTGCTGTGTATTTAATATTATAAACACAGTAATTTAAAAAAAAAAACATATCTATGCTAACTGTGTCAAGGCTAGTGTATTATATGCCCATATTTATTACCATGATTAGTTTATCAAAGCCATGTTACATTAGCTATGTTACATAGCTGACATAGCCAAACAAGCTAGCTAATGCCTGAAACTATTTTATTGTTAATTAAAACAGTAGCCAAGTTTGCTAGCTGTCTAGTTAACAAAACAGTTTACCTAGTGTAAGCTAACCTTAGCTAGCTAAATATTTAACTTTTATTTAGCTAATGTTAAAATTAATTTAAACCACTAGCCATGTTTACTGTCAAGCTAATTTCTCTGACTGACATTGGATAGCAAGCTAGCCAGTATTAGGTGAATTATTATTTTGTATAATTACAATCCATATTTTATGCTAATCACTACATCTAGCGGGAAAAAAAAATGAAAAGAAAGGCTGGTGACCAATTTAGCGACTGGCTGTCCGAGTTTAACTTGTCACTCAGTCGAGTTTTTGTTGTGTAAATAGTAATTGTCTAAATTCTAGTGAAATTTGGTGAGGAAATATTTCAGTGAAACTAAAGCTTTACATTGTTGTGTGTTATGAGTAAATGCTAAAACCTGAGCTAACTCATGATGCTGGTGCTCCACACACACTCAGTCACAGGAAGCCTCCCAGCCATGACCTGAAGAACTGGAATCTCTGGTTTTAGGCCGGAAATCAGGCCAAAGGTTGTACATCAAGCTGCAGGAGTTAAAACGTGCACACACACACACACACACACACAAACTGACCTTCTGTAACACACACACTGGTTCACTGCCACAGCGGCTGTTTCATTCCACACTGCTTCTTATATTAAGACGCTTGGCGTGTGTGGAAGGAGTCCAACTGTTTAAAATAATCTGCACATGTGGAGTAAAGAAGCTCATGGATACTTTAATAGCACTCGCAGCTCTTATGTGTGAGGAATTTAGCACAGCTCATCAAGTGCTGTGCACAAGTCATACTGTTTTACTAAAAAATTTACTTTAAAAATAATAATAAAGGGACTTGAGTCGGTTTGTCTGTTCCAGTTGAAGAGGCGTGGCCTGTATGTGTCAGTCTCTGTGAAGGAGGTGTGGCCTGTGTGTCAGTCTCAGTGAAGGAGGTGTGGCCTGTGTGTCAGTCTCAGTGAGGAGGTGTGGCCTGTATGTCAGTCTCAGTGAAGAAGGTGTGGCCTGTGTGTCTATCAGTCTCAGTGAAGGAGGTGTGGCCTGTGTGTGTGTGTCAGTCTCAGTGAATAGAATTCAAAATTCAATAGAAAATTGATGTGGTAATTAAATTGACGAAAACCACAAAAGAACAAAAAACTTTTTCTTTCTTTTTTTTTTTTTTTTTAAAAAATCCAACGTTGTATTCAAAATCTTTGATATTATGTAATGCCATTTTCTGTAACAGTCAGCTGGAAGGAGGTGAATATCCATATATAATAATCAAATTACTATTATGTTGTTTCATCAAAAGGCTAAGATTAGGACAAGTCCAAATTAGCTGTAAACATTAATAATAATTTGGTGAGAGATTTACTCCTAAACCTAATTATGAATTAATGGCATTAAATGTATCCCTGTTGGGGAAAGGGTTTATGGTCATAAGTGTAGCAGATGGGCCATTATTAGATTTAAACCATGAAGCTGAAGAGTTTTCTATCTATGTTTTCTATTTTTATATATTTATATGTTTATATCTTTGCTTATGCTCCTTCTCTTTTACAAACAGAGTGATGGCAGTCAGATGTTGACCTTTCTTTCTTTCTTTCTTTCTTTCTTTCTTTCTTTAACCATAGTATTATATTGGTATTGGACATTGTGAGACTTTCAGGGGTTTCAGGATCAAAGTCAACATGGTATTGTAACAACTCTAGTTTGCACTGAATCATATTATGTTGCATCATCTTTCATCAAAAATATCTCAAAATTATATTGTATTGAATTGCTGGTAGCTTTAATTCTTTAATCAGATCAATGCAGGGTTTTTGTCCCAGAAGGGGACACACTCCTAAATGTTGGACATTGTTGTCTTTAATGCTGTTGCTTTATTAACCATGTCTCTATGATGAAATGTTGTCATAGAAGAATGTTGTTGTTGTTTTTTTTAAATTGACTAACTCGGTTTTATGTTTCCACATTCACAGATATCCATCTCAGATTTGTGTGTCTGTGTGTGAAATTCTATCCTGTTTAGGCACATGCACAACAAAGATTTTTGTGGCTTTTGCAAAAACGCTGTGTCTGAACCCTTGTTTACAAGCAGATAGATAATGACACAGTGCGGCATTAGCAGTGGGATCAGGCTTCTAGAAGCTTCTGGAGGTTTATTATAGCCTCTGGTCCTGACAGCTCAGCTAATGAAGCCTCATTTGAGCAGTTAAGTGTTTCCCGCTGGTGCCACGTGAAGCTGCTGGAGTTATGGCTGTCTGTTCTGCACGACTGCTGAATATGCAGACTGAACATGACTGAATTGATTAACGCCATTCTTTAATAGCACCTCGAGTATAAGAATATCAAACGCCAAAAATGCTTAGAAATCAATTTAGCATACATGCAGTATAATTAGTAAGCATTATATTATACAGATAATGCAGTATAATCTTGTCTGAAACCAGAGCTGTAATAAACCTGTTAATATCAGACCTAAACATACTGTAATAACAATACATTCTCATTAAATATAGCCGAAAGTGATTTATCTAAAGAATAAAACACTCTGTGTTGTGCTGTTATAGGAAAATAATCAACACTGGGGTGGTGTGATGAAGTAGAGTTACCACCCCAAAGTTGATTATTTTCCTATAACAGCATGTCCCTACATGCTTTATTCTTTTTACACCACCGCAATTTGCAGTCGAACGCAATGTATCTGTTACTTTTTATCCGTTTATAGTTAGATTTAATGTCCACGAACCAAGTTAGTTTGCTTATGTTATAGCAGCTATAAACAGTCGTTCCCTCACCAGCCTCAGTTTTTTTCTCTATCTTTAAGTTAATAATACAAATAAAACGCAGCTTGTCAACTTCCCAAGAAACCACAAAGTGTAAATTGCTCTGTCCTGAAGATGTTAGAAAACTTAAAGTTACACCTTTACCTCTACAAATCACTGACACTGGACATACATGTTATATTTTAATAAATGTGTCCTTACATTAAAAAAAAAAACTTCCCCATATTAGAGATTACACACATTTTTTTTTAAATCTGTTTATGTGGAGCATCTGCTGTGAAGTTCCCGTGAATGAGATGTTACTATAGAAACGGCCATGTATTATTATTATTGTTATAAACCTGTGATTAATCAACACCCCGTGACCGATCAGAATCCAGAATTCAACAGCACTGTGATATAAATTATACAGAAATAAGGAGTTTAAAGGAATTATGACCTGATCTGGTTTTGTCACATGTGCTGGATTTTTATAGGAATGCAACAGCTTTTCAGAGTTCATGACTTACCTAACCCACATGTCTCCCTCTCTCTCTCTCTCTCTCTCTCTCTCTCTCTCTCTCTCTCTCTCTCTTTTTGTCTTTGTAGATGTCCAGTGTCGTGAGGAATGTAGGGGAATGTGTCCTCTCGTTGGCTGAAGAATGCAGGGGGTGGGGGGAAAGAAAACACAGAAAAAGAAAGAACGAATGAAAGGAAGGAAGAAAGACAGACAGAAGCCTGCTGAGGAATAAAAGAAAGGTACAAGAAAGGAGCACTTGCCAATTCGCAAAGGAAAAAGTAGAGAGTTCGGCATGTAGGTGATAAATCAAGAGTGGACTTTTTCTTCAACTCTAAATTAAATCTGAAAGACTGTAAGCTCTGCACACACACATCAAACCCTGCTCTGTTATTCCCTCTTTTTTCACCTCCTTTGATTTTCAAGGAGGGTTTTGTTTTTCACTCTGAGAAATTGACGCTAAAACGAAATGGAGAAACACTGTGTTAGATGTTGGTTTAACCTCGAAGGTTCGGGATTTAGCCTGAAACAACACACTGGTTATCAGGACGAGGAAGCTGTGGCTCAGCTCTGTGTTTAAAACACAACTCGCTGTCAGCTGGCTGAGTTAATGAGTGTATTAAAACTGTCGCGCCCTGTGCGGATCTTTTTTGTTGTTGAGAAAGGAGATATAAATGCCTGGATACACAACACATGCATGTTTAATTATCCTGGCTGTTGTATATTTAACATATTGCTAAATATTGTGTGTTCAGGGAGCTTGATGAATCATATGAAGGCTCCTCTTCGCACCGTTTCATGTGGATCAAACGACTTTCAGACTACTTTTAAAACTAAATATTTAACTTCTGTGTTTGATAAGCTGACCGTAGGAAAAATGTACTACTTTATTGTCATTTTTTTTGTCACTTGCCTATTGTTGTAGCATTGTTTGTCCATTATTGTACTATATATAATGTAGCCTACAATTAATATAGATTTTGTATATGTTAATGTAGCTTTTTATGTTATTTTTATGTTAATGGTTTAACACTGTCAGATAGAATGAATGATTTTCTGCCATCTGTCGTTTCAGATAAAATCTACACTAGAGCTGGGTGATATGATTATATAATATCGATATTGCGTAGAGACACCAGTTTAGCAGGTTCCATGATGCTAAAATTGATGCTAAAACATCCCATAACTAATGCAGACATAAGCTACTGAATATTTTGGCTGATTTCAGGTTTAAAAAAAACATTTAATAAATTAAGGCTACTCTATATTTATACCAATAAAACTAAAAAGACAAATTTATATAATGTCAAAAAAATCATTTATGTTTTTCTGCTCTTTCGTAAGAAATGCTGTTACAAAAACGAATCATCGTGATCCGTATTAAGTATCGTGATGTGATATTTGTGCCATGTCACCTAGCCCTAATCTGCACTGTGCTATAAATCATCCTTTTGTGAACTTCTGCTATCTTAAGATGTTTTTTACTCTAATGTTCATAAATGTTACTGGCTTAAACTTGTTCCTCAGTAAAGAGACATTGTTGGCAATATAAAAAAACAAACTGTCTTCGTTTCTGTCCTGTGTGTGACATCATTTAAGCTGTTGGATTCTTTAGGTGTCCATCATATCCTGTGGTGACTCACTGACTGAGGGGTTTAACACTCCCTAATTTAACACATCTGACTCAACAAGCCCTTCAGGAGTGCAATTTGTTGTTTTAAAAAAGAATACCTCCGAGCTAAATGCTCAAGTCACGTCTAGTTCATGTTCTTGCTGGAAAGTCCGTCCAAATGCTAGAACCAGAGCTGATTTAAACGATCATACGCAAAGGTGTAGTCAATGACTGAACTGTAAATGTGTTTCTGTTTATAAAGGAAAATGGCCAGGGTTAAAGTTTGTGCAGAGGTGCCAATATTTACAGTTTAGCCATAGCATTTGGAGCAGTGGGGTGGCAGCGCTACCTGTTGTCAGTGGTATGTATTATGAAAGGATGCTAATAAATGAACAGTAATCAGTGACTGGGTGGCGTGATGAAGCGGGGTTACAAGACAGTTAACAAGACAGTTTTATTCCTGCAATATGCCAACGATTACAATTTTTATTTATTAAAGGATGACAACTTGTATTGTTTATCTCTTTATAATTGAATCGAATGTTATGGAATGTCTGTGAAACAAGTTAGTTCCTGTTCTCGCTTATGTTATAGCAGCATTAAACTAATGCTGTTTCGCCTCTCTTTTCTTTCTCTTGAAATGATTAAGAACGCAGGTTCTCGTGTTGCCAAAAAAGTCGTAAACTCCTCTGTCCTGAAGATATCGGAAAGCTTAAAATGAAGACTGTTACAAAGCGCTGACACCGGAGACTCCTTCTATAAATGTTAAATAAATGTGTTCTCACACATTAAAAAAAAAATCATTTATATGGAGCAGCTGCCTTACAATGCACCAAGTTGTTACTTTAGAAAGAATACTGTATATGGATATGTCATGTGACAAGAATATGACAGCTGCACTACTGTTATAGAAAATTAATCAACACCTTCTGACCAATCAGAATGCAGAATTCAAAAGCACTGTGGTATAAAGCTTGTTAATCAGTCCCTAGTACAACACTGCCGGTCATGTGCCTACTGGGGAGGTGAATACTCCTGCCAGGTGCTGTGTGGTTGACACATTCATCGCTTCAAGGCTGAAGGTGTGCTGCATGCTTTTCAAATCACTCAGAGAGATGATGAGCAGGTTGTAAAAAAAAAAAAAAAAAACCCAGGAGGTGTCTGGGATTAAAAAATAAATGCCACTTAGATTTACTACACATGAAATTAAATCCAAGAGAGTGTACAGTTTGAAAAGGAGCAGTTTTATAAACATTACATACTCTTCAGAGCCACAGCAACAGAGTGGTTGGCCTCATGCCCAGCACAAATCCCATGAGAAGTGTGTGTGAGTGCGTGTGTGGATATGTGTGTGTGTGTGCGTGTGTGTCCAGACCACTTAGGAGAGACGCCAGATGGAAAACCCACCCAAAAACAGCTGGGTGCTCTCTCATGGGACAAACAACCATTGGAGCGAGAACTGAAAGAAATGTCATTTAAAAAATATTTCATTATTTTTGCGGGGTTTATTGTAACTGTACTGTGAGTGAAAAGATTCTGAAATTCATTCTATATATATACATATATATATATATATATATATATATATATATATATATATATATATATATAGATATATATATAGATATATATAAGCCTTGAGGTTTGGATGTGTATGACTTCATTCATTTTGGGTCAAAACTTTACAACTGGAGAGTCTCTACACGCACACATGCACACACGCACACACACACACACACACACACACACACACACACACACAGTATCCAAACAGGCACGAGATGAAACATCTTCCTCTCAAAGGGTTCCTAATGTGTGTGTGTTGGTATAAAAGAGTCGGCTGCTGAAAAGCTCCATTGTCATGTAAAAAGAAAAACGGAAAAGAAATCAAGCACATTCTGCCTGTGACACAATTACAGCGGCACGCATAAATAGTTGTTTGAAGCCTGGCAAAAAGCAGCAAAGAGACAAAAAGACAGGAGGAGGAGGACGAGGAGGAGGTGGTAGTTTGCATCTGGTTGCAGAAAAGGGGCAGTGAGGTGGAAAGCGGTCCACTGCTTCTGCAACATGACACAAAGTCCTAAATTAGAGCAGATTAACCTCCTTTCCGTTCTTCCCTGTCAAGGATGTAAAGAAAGAAAGAAAGAAAATAGTAGCTCAGCACTGTGAAGTAAGATCTATGGCTTTATCTATTCTGTATGTTTTGAGTCATTTCATAACTCTATATCATACTGTTGTAGGAAAATAATCAACCACGGGTCGGTATGATGAAGCTGAATTACTGTTCCTACCATAAAGGTGATTATTCTTCTATAACAGCACATCTTGGAGTGTTTCATTCCACTTATACCACAGCAAATTGCAAATACGGACACTATTAAAGGATGACACATCATACTTTTATCCGCTTATATAGCAGCTATAAACAGTCGATCCCTCACCAGCCTTTCTGGTAACAGCTTGTCATGTTAGCAAGAAACTGCAAAAGATAAACTCCTGTGTCCTAAAGCTGTCGGGAGAGAAAATAAATAAATAAATAAAGTTACAGCTTTACCTCTGAGTGTGCTGACACTGGAGACTCCTTCCATAAATGTTAATAATAATAATAAACATGAAATTAACAATAAATAAATAATGAAATAAACATTTCCTTAACCAAAACTTCACTATATCATTTACTGATTACACACACGTCATTTTAATTAGTTTATGTGGCGCGTCCGCCGTACATGAGCTGTGCATGAGTTGTTGCTATAGAAACAATAATGTATTAGCATGAGTGCATTGATATAAACCTCTGATTTTCAGCACTTCTGTAAGAACTTATAGGAAATTGACCAACAACTTCTGACCAATTAGAATCCAGAATTCAACAGTGCATTGGGGTAGTATATTCTAAAGATGACTATTTTAAGCAGTCCAGAAGCATTTTAAACAAAGAGTTTGAGGATCCCTAAGAATTGTGGGATTTCCTTCAGCTTTAAATTAGCCTAAAGAGAGTAAAAAGGCACTTGCCCTCATGCTGCCTATAACAGAACTATAACACTATTGCGCATGTTAAAAATCACAAAATATTGTCTAAATAATGATCAGCACATGTCTACTGGGTGGTTTTGTTTTCTTTGTAATGAGTATCAATCAGTACATTTACATGGACAACAATAATCCGATATTACCCCGATTAAGACAATACTCTGATTAAGACACTACCATGTAAACAGCGATTATTGATGACCTTAATCCGACTAAAGTCATACTCGAAGTAAACACAAATCAAATTAAGACATGTAGAGTATTCCTGTCTTAGTCGTATTATCGACGTGCATTACAGACATGTACACACCTTAATCACACTGTTAACATCGTGTGGGAGTTTTCACCGCATTTTGCGACAGAACACACACGGCAGTGCTCAACCGTTTGACGGCAAACAAGAGAGCACGGCTGCGTCCCAAACCACGTATTTAACTGCTGTATAGTAAGAGAAATACATGTATCTCAGCTACTATATAGTAGGTAAGTACATGGTTTCGGACGCAGCGCACGGCTTTAAGCAGTCGTCTATTTACACGTATAGCATGAATAATAATTAATTGCACTTGAAGCTTTCAGGAAATTAAAAATAAAAACACCCAAAACTGTATACGGTCCCATAACGAAGACCAACTTATGTTGATACGTGAAGTTCTGGAGGGAACATCGGACGGTGTGGCGTGGGGACGTAATGACGTGTGCTGTTAATCGATCTATGTTATGATCTATATCATAAAACGGGAACATGAAAGGAGTGTTCTAAAAGCAACTCATGTAAACACCTTAATCACAATATTGACTTATTCAGAATAAGGTCAGTGATTACATTACTGCTGTCCATGTGATCTTGCACTTGTTGTATGTTTTAATTTGTGTGCGCAAGTGAAGCATAATGTTCATTTAGTTTGTGTCTGTAGCCAAAAATGTTATTATTAGCTAGATAGGCATGATGGGTAAAATGTACTGAGTACTGAGAATTAACGAGAAGTGAACAAAATATAGAAGCAGCTGCTGAGTCAGAGACAAAAACTTGTTTTGTGCAACATGTACAGTAAGTAGCTAATAAAATACTCTGTGTTGTGCTGTTCTAGGAAAATAATCAATGACAGGGTGATGTGATAAAACAGAGGTACTGTTTCCACAACAAAGGTTTTCTATTTTTCTATAACAGCACATACTGAAGTGTTTTGTTCCTCTTGTACGTTTTTCCCCCCCAAGTGACTCCTCTTTATGTTTGTGTCTTTTCAAACTGTCCTGAAGCAGAATATATTCTATCACACATGACATTGTCCCAAACCGAGACATACTCCAATAGCTGTACATCTGTTTCACAGAAGAAAAATAAGGACATAGAGTTAGGGTTCTAAATGCTAAATGCTGTCCTAAATGCTCACCACATCAGCCGCCTCCAACTTGTCTAGTTGTGTGTGTATAGAAGTGTGTGGTTCCACCTGAAGAATGCATATACAGGAGCTGATTTACATACAGTGGTTTCCCAAACAAGGCAATTAATGTGTGTGGAAAGATCCGGGGGAAAAAAGAGCCACTGTTTTGTCACACAGGGCGTTTCTCTGTGACCACAGATGCTTTCGGATATCTAAGGTGAACCTGCGGTGTCTGGGGACATGACCGTAATTAGATATGAGGACACAAACGTCTGGATCTCGCTAGTTTCATACGGTGTTTTTTCATTGTTTTTAATTCTACATTGAAAAAGCTAAATGTACTGATAATGTGGCAGCAGAATGTAGTTTATGTCGTCTGTGCTGCAAGGAAAAACTTTCCATTACAAGACTACAAATCAGCAGTCTCTGATTACATCTCTGATTACCTCAGAGGAGCTGAGGAGGTTGTTATAAATTAGTTATTGTAAATTATGCAACTGAGATATTCATTATTTTATATATTCACATAAAAAATTCTCTCTGAACAAGCTTAAGTACAATGAACATTCTATTCTAGGGGAAAAAAGATGTTATGTACAGTAATTAATAACAAAGTGCTTTAGTGTGTTCATTTGAAAGTAAAATGGATGAGCCACAGCTTTTCACCCCCTAAGAACACACAACAAGAAATTGGTGGTTTATAAAATGCAAACTTCATTTTATTTTGTAAAAATGTTGACTGTTGCTAACCAGATCAGCTTGCTAGATGTAGAACGTTAGCTGATCAGGTAAGACTACAACAAACAAACTTCTTAAGTCAGCTATAAAAAAACAACACAACTATTTAATATTCAGAAATTCGAAATATTAAGAATTCAGAAATCAGCAATTAACTTTACTGGGGTAGAGTAAAGTATTTATAAAGTATTTATCTCAGTAAAATGAAAGTCTAACTGGGGCAGTTTATGGAAGAAAGCAAGGATAACATAATGGAGATTAGAAATTAGAATTCAGCATTGTGGTAAATTAATGTGCACCTATTATGGTTTTTCAAATATCACCTTTCATGTAGTGTGTTCTAGAGCTGTTGGTGAATGTAAAAAGTCTGCAAAGTTTCAAAAATCAAAGCGCACGACAAGTGGCTGCCAAAAGAAGGAACCGATTCTGAACAGCTGAAACGAGTCGTTAGTAATTCCAGACCTTACTTCCTGTACTAACGTACATAGGTTTGTCACAAAAAGCCCCGCCTCTGGACTTCATTTTTTTTTCCCTTTTCCACACACGCTGACAGCTGTAGACCAGTCACAACAGACTGGGACATCTGACCAATCAGAGCAGAGTATGCTCTCTGAAAGGAGGAGTTTAGAATGAAAACAACCAAACAGAACACCCCTCATCTTGGAATTACTATTCGTAAACTCGAGATGGTTCAGCAAGTGACCTCAAATCAACATGGTTACTTATGGCTTCAACAGTAAACAAAGTAGCACTATTATTTTTAATGAATGGTACTGTAAATGTTTGCCTTTGGTTTCGATTAATCAGCATACACACATATTTGCTTGTTAAATCTATAACACTGACTACATCACTCATTACAGCCAGCTGGCTAGCTTGATGAACATGAAGGAGTCCATGGTTGTTTGTTTTTTTTCTCCACAACTTTGTGGCTCATGCAAAATTCTTGAAAAGAACTGAGAAAAATTGAGGTAATACAGAGTTCTGAGGTAAGTTGAATGCAGCATAATTCGATTAAATTCAATTCAATTCAGTTTTATTTGTATAGCGTATTTTACAATTGACATTGCCACAAAGCAGCTTTACAGAAATATATACATTTCCAATCCAAATTTTAAATTGATAAATTTGTCCCTAAAGAGCAAGCCAGAGGCAACAGCGACAGTCACAAGGAAAAACTCCCTGAGATGATATGAGGAAGAAACCTTGAGAGGAAGCAGACTCAAAAGAGAACCCGTCCTCATCTGGGTAACACTGGATAGTGTGATTATAAATAAATCCCTTCTATAACTGTGTGCTACATGATAAAACAAAAGTGCAGCTGTGTAAGTCTATTCTGCTGAACTCATGCACTGTCTACTGATGGAGACCCAGGTGCAAAAAGACACCGCACCAGAACTGCCCGCATCAGTTGCAGTCCAATGCCATCTCCACGGCAACATGTGTGGAGCATCATCCAAAGTCTTCACAGGCGTTGGCACATTCACTGATTACCTCGGGATGCCCATCCTAATAAACAGGAAACAAACGGAGAAGGATTAGTGTGGCTGCTGTTCTTTGAATTTCAGACAGAGATAACCATCATTTTATCAGAGATGACCGCATAACAAGGTTATGAGGTGGGTTATGTGAATGCTAGGTTAAAGAAATGTGTTTTTAATCTAGATTTTAACTGAGAGAGTGTGTCTGAACCCCGAACATTATCAGGAAGGCTATTCCAGAGTCTAGGAGTTAAAAGTGAAAAAGCTCTACCTCCTTTAGTAGACTTTGATATCCTCGGTATGACCAAAAGTCCAGAGTTTTGCAACCTTAAAGAGCATGTAGGATTGTAACGTGATAGAAAATTGGTTAAATATAAAGGATGTTGGCTGTTTAGAGCTTTATTGGTGTGTAGCAGTATTTTATAATCGATACAGAACTTAACAGGTAACCAGTGAGATGATAAAATTGGGGCAGTGTGTTCATATTTTCGTGATCTGGTAAGAACTCCAGCAGCTGCATTTTGGACTAAATGTAGCTTATTTATTGAGGATGCAGGACAACTACCTAGCAGTGCATTACAATAATCTAGTCTTGAGGTCATGAACACATGAACTAGTTTTTCTGCATCAAAAACAGATAAGATGTTATAGCTTGGCAATATTTCTAAGGTGGAAGAAGGCAGTTACCTGGGAAATATGATTTTCAAATGACAGGTTGTTGTCTAATATAATACTCAGGTCTTTAACTGTAGTGGATGAAGTAATGGTATATCCTTCTAAATATAGATTGTATTCTAAGAGCTTTTGTGTACAGATTTTTGGTCCAATTAGCAATATGTCTGTTTTATCAGAACTTGGTAAAAGAAAATTACCGGTTATTCAGTCTTTACACATTCTGATAACGTGGAAGATTTAGAAATTTCATCTGGTCTTGTAGAAATATCTAGCTGCATATCATTAGCATAACAGTGGAAATTAATCCATTGTTTTCTAATAATATTTGCAAGGGGCAGCATGTATAAATAAAACAACAGGGGGCCTAACACCGATCCTTACTGCACACCATACTTTACTGCTGTTACGTTAGAAAGTTCATCATTTATACAAACAAATTGGTAGCGGTCAGACAGGTAGGATCTAAACCGTTTTAATGCCTGTCTCTGAATACCAATGTAATCTATCTAAGAGTATGTCATGATCTATGGTGCCGAACGCAGCACTAAGATCAAGTAGAACAAGCAGTGAAATAAAGCCTTGGTCAGAAGCTAGAAGTAAGTAATTTATAATTTTGACAAGTACAGTCTCTGTGCTGTGTTGGGGCCTGAAACCTGACTCTTCATAGATAACATTATTCTGCAAAAAGGGAGAAAGCACAAAACAAATCCATTACAAATACCTCTTGTTTATTAAACCTGGATATTTCCTGGTCCTTTTGTGGTTTTGATTTGCACAAAGAAAAATAGTCAAAATAATATGTTTACTGCAAATCTACCTTTAGATTTCATAATTTGACCACCATATACAGTATTGTGTGTATTTGTTCCATGTCCCCTGACTCCCTAACGTTATGCTAAACCTCATTATTCAAGGATAAATGATGGAGATGCTGTTGTAGGCAGTGGATTGCTTTCCCCTGAGAGAAATGGAAAAAATGTTCATTCCACGTGGTCACATGCCAGTGATCTTACTCACACACATTCCACATGAGATTTGCATCTCTGAAAACACAATGCACACAAAACATTCCCTTCCTATTCCGCATAACAACTGCATTTCTGTCAGGGTGAGTAGGAGCTGTCAGCACGAGGAAGGAATGAGGAACACATCACAGGAAGTAAAGTGGAGGCAGAATTCACATTAATGAAACAATCTGGGTGTGTTGGGTTTGACATTAATTAGAGCGACTCTGGTGAAAAGACGTCACAAGAGAAGTGACATCTGGATTAATAATGGAGTAGACAGGGTGCGGCACGCCTCGAGAATTGGCCCTCAGATGATCAGCTGAGGATTCCTGGAATGATTCAAATTCAATGCTTGAGAGTGGTTTTCATTGTTTAAAAAAAAGAAAAAAAGAAATCATGGCAATAAATGCATGATGTAATAATATTTGTGCCTCTCTGCTTTTTTTCGTTTGTTAAAAAATAAACAAACAGATAAATAAATGAATGAATACATTTTTATTCAAATGAATAAACTAACAAAGAAAAAGACTATAAATTAAACATAATATTTGCACCTCACTGCTTTTGCTTTTAGTAAAAATAAATAAATGTCATTTTAATAAAGATACATGACGATAAATTTAAAATATGATAATGTGCTTGCCTCTCTGCTTTTTCCCCCTTCGATAATTAAACAAACAAGCAAATGAAATCCTTTTTAAAAAGTACATTTATGGCAGACACCCTCATCCAGAGTGACTTAGGGAAGTGAAAGGATATTACATTGATACAAGTGAGCAGTTGAGGGTTAAGCAGGAGCAGATTAACAGAGCTGGGATTTGAACTCAGGACCTTCTGATCATTGTCTAAATGCCTTAACCACAGAGAGACCATTGACCAATTTAAATGGTAAAGGATGAAACAATAACACTTTTTATATACACTTTAAATAAAGAATAAACAAACAGAGACACAGACAGATAATAGATAGACAGAGAGATAGACAGAGAGGAACTTTCTGTGGTCATACACACAGCGTTGCTCTTATTCCAGTGTACTGTTACACTCGGACGGTCATGTTCCTTTAATAACGGCACTAATAAATTATCAACTTTATATGAATGTATTTGAATATTAATGTTACATTACATTACAGTGACAAAGTGAACATTAGCATTAGCTACAGTGTGTGTTTATATCACCGAAACAATAGAAGGTCAAAATTTTGTCTCTTTTTTAAACTGAGACAATTCCAAGCGCCAAATGAAAGTGAAAATTTTTGTTCTCTTTTCTTTAAACATTTAATCTATTGTAATTTCAAATTCATTTATTTATTATTCACAGTCTTTTCCTATTGATGATATTTTTTTTTTTTAAACTGCTAGCTAGCTGAATAGAAACAAGAAAATAAAACAATTATCACGTTTAGGATTAATGCATTGAATTGAATCTTTTATATTTGAACATTAAAATGAGACTGTTGGCTAGATTGCATCTTCCTGAAATAGATTTTCTCTGAAACTTTGCAGAAAACAGCAGCAGCTCATAATGGAAAAAATGAGTTTATTAGCCTCAGTGCTGCAGGACCACTATAGATATGCCTTCTTACTAAATATGAATAAACACTGAGATGGGTAAACCACAGGGAGAGCAATTAAAACATCTGACCCATGGAAAAGCGAATAATAATGAACGTTAATGAATAAAAGGCTTTCTCTGGTTTTATGGACAAGTTTGTTTCCATACAATCTGATCTGTAATATAAACTCCTAATGTGCCTTCTAAAGGAAATTCTGTGCCTCATTATAGAAAACACACTCACTTAAAAAGCAGCAGCCTGAGACAAAGGAAGAAAGAAATGTTTTGGGGGGGGAGGGCGGGTGGGGAGGGGGGGGGGCGAGAGAGAGAGAGGCATGATGTGATTCACCATATGGTGGTCATTTTGTAGATAGATAGCCAGCCAGCCAGATAGATAGATAGATAGATAGATACTGTAGATAGAGATAGGTAGATAGATGAAATTAAATAATATATATGAATTCAAAGTGCAGTCGTTCAGCTTAGTGAGAATCAGGTAAAGGGTGTAGAAATTAAATTTTTTTTATGTGTCCCCCCCACCCGCTTTAAGGGACCAAAAGTAATTGGACAAATTAACATAATCATATTTTTATTACTCAATGACTGCCTGAAGTCTGGAACCCATAGACATCTCCAGAAGCTGGGTTTCTCCCCTGGTGATACTCTGCCAGGCCTTTACTGCAGCAGTCCTGCTTCACTTCCTGCTTGTTTTTGGGACATTTTGCCTTCCGTTTTGCTTTCAGCAAGTTAAATGCTGCTCAGATGGATTCAGTTCAGGTGACTGACTTGGTCATGACAGAATATTCCACTTGTTTACCTTTAAAAAGTCTTGGGTTGCTTTCAAAGTACGCTCCGGGTCATTGTCCATCCACATTGTGACATGCCAGCCAATGGGTTTTGATGCATTTGGCTGAATCTGAGCTGATAATATAGCCTATACACGTCACAATTCATCCTGCTGCTTTAGTCAGCAGTCACATCAACAATAAATACAAAGGAGCCAGTTCCATTAGCGGCCATACACGTCCACGCCCTAAGAGGAGGTGGTATAGTTCAGATAATCAGCAGTTCCTTCTCCATACTCTTCCCTTCCCTTCATTCTGGTACAGGCTGAGCTTCACCTCATCTATCCATAGGATGTTCCACAACTGTACAGCTATGTATATAATATCCTGTTCTCACTTGTAAATAGTCATTCCCTCACCAGCTTCCATTTTTCTTTCCCAAAGTTAATAAGACAACAAAAACAAACAAACAAAAAAAACACCCACAGCTTATCATCCTCACATGTTAAACAACAAATGTTTACAAACTTTAGCCTATTATTTTTGTGCAGCATTTTTCAAACACTCCATTGATGAGAACATTACTGAGAGAACATTTCTTTAGTCTCCTGCAGGAGAAAACACGTGAGCTGCACATTATCAGCGTGAGCACGTTACTGATACAGAACAATTCACCAGTGTGTGTCCTTATCACATAATCATATCATACATATTCCATCTGTCCATAAACTATGCTTGAACAGCTGACCAAGCATTGCTCCTGACGCTGTTACCATGGAGACAGTACACAAACACACACTTAAGTTTACAACACTTCCTCCTGGATGTAACTGTACAGAAGGCTATTACTGTGTTGTGTAATCTGATTAAAGGTTGAGTGTGTGTGGGTGTTGGGGTGAATGTTTGATGAATATAAAGCAGGTAGATAGACACATGCAGACAGATAGCCAGGTGGATAGATACAGACAGACAGACAGGTAAACAACTGGTGGGCAGACAGCCAGACAGACACATGGATAGACACAGACAGATAGGTGGATAGATACAGACAGAGAGAAAGGAGGACATGTATATCTGTTTATCCACCTGTCTATGGATAGATAGACAACACATTGACAGTCTCAAACAAGTGGATGACAGACAGACGGACAGACCCAGAGTGCTCGTGTCTGAGACTCTCAGAAGCGTTTCCATGTTCCCACGCTATGATACCTCGAGGGAACTGAAAGGGTTCCAAAGGTCATGGTTGGGCTCATGGGGTCACCAAAGTTCAACCATCAAACCATCTTGAGGTGAAAAGGAACACTGACTTTTACCCCATTTCAGCCTGATTAGATTTTTTTTTTTTTAAACCACATTTTAACCTAATTTTAGTACACATTTTTTTGCTTGTACCCCATTTTATCCTCATTTTAGCCAGATAATTTACTTTCACCCATTTGAACCTGATTTTTTTCACTTTTCTCTCATTTTCTTCTTATTTTAGAGAATTCTTTTTGTATTTTTTCCCCCACTCCTTTCAGCCAAATATTTATTTTTTTCCCCCAATATGATCCCCTTCTGTCGCAAAAAAAAAAAAAAAAAATCCATGCAAGAGTCTTTTCTTAAGTCTCAAACTGTAAAATGTATGCAATTTTTTTTGGAACCAGGAGCATACTTTGACAAACGCTGTAAACCATAATAAAAGATTAAGCAATTATTCCAAATGTTAAAAAAAAAAAGACAGAATAACAGAGACGTGTACCATCATGTTTTATTACTAAAATGTCTCTAAGGTGTTTTTTTGTGTGTCTTACAGCTATGTTTTTGTGAGTAAAATATAATATGTAGAAAATAATCACAGTCGTCCTGCGTGCTACAAACCTCATTAAAACATCTGGAAAAAATACAAGCACACAAAACACCACACTCCTCTTCAAGCTCCCTACTAAAAGTGACTAGTGTAATTGGCAATGAAGACTTTTTTTTTCCTTTGTTACAAAGATGGAAAAAGATATGGTTGAATAAACCGCTTCATCTCCGAATAAAATGAATCACAACTTGGTAAATGAGGATTATATTAAGATTTTAACACAGTGGTCAAGAGAGAGAGAGAGAGAGAGAGAGAGAGAGAGAGAGAGAGAGAGAGAGAGAGAGAGAGTGAGAGGCCATCTTGACTAAACTGAGATTATTGTTTTGTTACAGTTGAGAGGAAATGATGGACACAGTGCTGTTACAGTCTCGGAGTGAATCTTTGGTTCCTCACTAAGGGACAACCTCAGAATAAGGCTTCATTTCTGATTAAAACATATCACACGGGAGAAAGAAAAATGATTGACAGGCTAGGAGGAATTACAGCATGATCATTTTTTTTTTCAACTAAGATTCACGTTCCCTTACTCCAAAAATGTGCGCTGAAGTCCGTTGGACGTCACGTAAGACATCGTAGCATGAAATCTACATTATATGTACAATATTTACACAGTAAAACCTCATGCTCATACAGAGACGTCGCACTCTGCAGTAGTTCAAACAGAAAATATACAAAACTCCTTCCAGAGTGTGTGCTCTGATCACGGGGGAGTTCATCAGTGTGTGTCGAGATGTTCGAATTTTGTGTCCTGTAAGATTCATCTGCTATCTGGTTCACATGATGGCATGTGCAAAAAAAATTAGGCATAGAAACAATCACAACACATTAATTTACCATCTTGCACCATGGCCACAAAAACACTCGGTTCTGATTGACTAACAGGTGTTGTTGCTCCCCCTAAAAGTTCTAAATCAGTGCTTCCTGTAACATTCTGTAACCGTGTTGCACGATAACCATGACAACATTTATGCATCATTAACAAACAAAATAAGTTTATATTACAATTAAACAGCAACTGAATTGCAAATGGTTATGAGATGTGACCAAAGTAACAACAGTACAATCGTAGTGAACTCACTTTCACTGGCCAAAACACACTAGTTTCTGATTGGCTAAGAAGTGCTGTTGTTTAATGAAGATCAGCTTTAAATCAGGGTTAAATCGATTAGAACCCTTTGCTGGGTCCACATCAGCAGAAGACAGTGCTCTATTTTATGGCCATGGTATAAGAAATTTATTCAAGCGAGAGGAAAAAAAAACAAAAAACAACAACAAGAATTTCAGGAAATTACACACTATCCTTCATGTCATGAATTCTTCAGCGTTTGTTATTTTCTTCAGGGGTCCATATTGTATTTTTAATTTTCAACAGCATTTCCCTCCCTAGTCAAGCTGATCCGACCCGAGTCGGGATGCCGTTTGTCGCAAATTAAAATAAATAAATACATTAAAAATATAAAAAGAAAAAAAAAAAAAAATCAGCTTAGTGAACTTGAGTTTCCTGTTTGATCCAACAATAACTATAAAAGAAAATATTAATAAAAAGTTGTGAAATGCTTAAATACAGATGCTAAATAAGAAAAGTGCACACATGTGCACACGTATTTTTCAGACTAACGAACAGATTCAATTGGAAAATGTAAAATTTGCTCTGATATCGATTCAGCTAGTATCAGTATTATATCGGTGCAGTGAGTCTTGATCCTCTTAGAAACAAAACTTCGCTACAATATACAGTATACGTGAGTTTGAGATCAGCTAGCTGTCGTATATATATATTTTTCTCACAGTACAAACAACAACGGCAGTGAATCGGATCTAAAAGAAAAAAAAGAAGAAAAAGGTCCAAATATAAATTCAGAATTTAAGGATTTTTTTTCCAGCCTGATTTGCTCGATGCATTCCTAATTATTACTAATAAATCTATTTTATTTGATAGTAGAAAGATTTTAGACAAATCTTAAGGTTATTACCATGGCAGGCTTTAAGACAACTTCTTGGATTTCACTGTTTTATATAATTTAACAGGGTGAACACTTTATGTTGTGCAGGATAAAATCAATAAACTTCATAATCAAACCAAAATGATCCATTAATTCTCTGTGCAACAGTGATCTGAGGTCCGAGCATGATTAACGGCTTCCTTCACAAAAACAGCCCTCACACATCTGAACATTTGTGCTTTTTTTCCCCCCTCTTTCGGTTCTGATCTGCGGGTTTTTTTTTCTAGAAATAAGGTTTGGACTTAAGTGCACACACAGCTCATCCCTGTTCATTTCAGTCACATCATGCTCCTCCTCATGCATCTGCTGGCCTTTGGATTGTCCCAAATGTTCCTCTGAGATCTAATTTCTTCCACTTAAAACTTCATCTTCTTTTATCTGGTTCGTCTATTAAAAAGTAAGAAAAAGCTATTGGCAATAATTAAAAAGGGAATCTTTTTAAAAAAGGGCATTTTTTTTCTTCCAGGGAACTAAAAAGGTACAAAACTTGTCGTTCTTGAGAAGCTCTGTGTGGTGCTTCTCAGCATGCTCTCCAAGGCATATGATGTATCCCAGAATGCACAGAGATGCTCAGAAAAAGATGACTTCCTCCTTGTCTTTGTCGTCAGGGAGAGGGCAGGACTGCGGGAGGCTCTGGTTCTGTACTTTCAGAGGCTCGGGAGTGTATTTATCTCCACTGATTGGGGGATCTGTAGTTAGACACACAGAGTAAGGAACTTCCATAAATTTCTGTAATAATGTAGCTAAATAATGCTGGTATATGACTTGTATATGAGATGTTTATACTTTTAAAATCACTTTAGTAAGGAAATTTAATCAGTTGCATGCAGGTGTGATGAGTCACTGTTAACACAGCAAAGGTGATTATTTCCTACAAAAGAATGTCAAAGTGTTTTATTCCTCTTATACCAGACCATTTTTTTTTTAACCATTTAAATGTACACTTAACGTTGTGGAATATCCTCGAAACAAGTTAGTTCCTGTTCTCAGTTATGTTAGAGCAGCTATAAACAGTCATTCCCTCAACAGCCTCTCTTTTCTGCCTCTCAAAGTTAATAAGACAAAAAACAAAAACACTCAGCTTGTCATGTTACTGAGAAACAGCAACATATAAACTCCTCCATCCTGAAGATGTCAGAAGACTTAAAGTTACAGCTTTACCTCTGACTGTCACAAAAGCACTCACACTGGAGACTCCTTCCATAAATGTTAAATAAACTTCTCCTTACAGAAAGTTACACATCACTGATTAGAACATTTTTAAATTCTGTTTATAGTGGAGTGTTACTATAGAAAGGATAACGTATTAGAACGAGTGCATTAATGTAAACCTGTTTGTTTATTTGCAGCTGCACCACTGTCAGGGCTGCTGCGATAAAAAACAACCATCTGACCAATCAGAATCAAGAGCTCACCAGCGCTGGAGTATAAATGACATTTGATGCATTCTTGAGAGCTGCATTCTTGGTACCGTGACGATTGTTAATATCTCACCTGTAATCGGAGGCGGAGCGGGTTGAGGCTGCTGATTAGGACTGACGGAGCGGCGAGCTTTTACAGAACTCTCTGTTTCTCTGGATGTCAGTTTCAGAGAGGGAACCTGCTTCATGTCTACTGAAGCTGCAAAGACAAATTCAACTCAGTTCAGGTTCGGTACTATATTTACACGTACAAAAGTGCTCACTTGATCTGCAAAATGTAGCAGAGTAAATGGACAGGGGGTGTGGTAAAAATGGTACTGGAGTACACGCAAAAGGCCTGAATAAGAAGGAGCAGGTGTGTTAGACAAGGAACTAAACTCTGAAGCGCATTAGAAGATCTGCTTTTGATGTGAATACTAGCACTTTTCCATTAGAAGATATGCCTCGACTCAGCAAATTACTCCCAATCCTCCACACTGGAGCTAAATTCGGGTCCCCTTCTTCCCTGGGAACCTTGTAAACTGAACAGGGATGTGTGGCTGGAGCTAAAATAGTGCAGACATCCTCATCATCTTCTCTGACTAGAGTCGCTTCTCTACCAGCACAAAAATTCAATTAAATTTTATTTGTATAGTGCTTTTAACAATGGACATTGTCTCAAAGCAGCTGTACAGAAACAAACACAAGATACAGATTTTAAGCGTGTGAATTTATCCCTAAAGTGCAAGCCGGTGGCAAGAAAAACTCCCTAAGATGATAAGAGGAAGAAACCTTGAGAGGAACCAGACTCAGAAGGGAACCCGTCCTCATCTGGGTAACACCGGATAGTTTGAGAGTAAAAGAAAGTTCATTATGGCTTTTATATGAAGGCTGGTTTGTTGAACTAGTCCACTGTTCACTAAAGGGGTCTTGAGTGCAAAACTGTATGTGGTAATTGCAGTCCTAATGCCACAGCAAAAAAATCTCCTGTAGACTTGTGTAGTGTGTCAAATTTCTCCCTTGTGACTCAAAATTCCTTTTTTCTATCAGATTAAAGAGGTAACATCACAGTTTAAAACCTCAATTTAACGTTTCAGATTCATTTGAATTTTTTATATTATTTATCCACAATAAAATTTTCACATTGCTATTTATTCATTTGCATTTCTTTCCCATGACCAAGGTAAAATTACCTATGTTTGAGCTCGAAATAGGGTATAACCATATTTGGATGCTTTTAATATAAATAAAGCATAAGTATTGGCACCCTTTTGCTGTGTTTACGTGCATGGAGAGCACGAACGCGTGCTCCACTGTAATCCCGCTAAAGATTAATGGATTGGCATCTTTTAATGTATAGGTTGTGTCTGGGAGAGTAGACAAACCAAAAGTTTGCTCCTCTTTAGTTCCACTAAATATAAAAGTATTGGCACCTTTTCATTTGGATGCACACACTGTCTTGTGCCTTTACACGTTTACACTATGAGAGAGAAATGCAGCCAAGGCACACACATGTTAACCTCAAACAAGAGATGCCTGGAGTATTTTCCCAATATCTCAAATCACCACATGATAACCTCTAGAGAAATTCCTCCTATTGTGATGCCTAAAATTATGTGATGAGGAAGACTGACAGACACACACACAGATGGGATGTGGATAGTCCTGTTTCCTCACCTCACTCGCGAAGTGCTATAACGTTCTATATCTTGAGTTATAGTTGTTACTGCAGGTTCACCCTATCCATGTAGCATGTATTTGTGAGGTTAGATACTCTACCTGAGCTGTCTGAGCGATGCGAGCCTTTGCTTTTGCTGCTCTTGTCCTTGCTCTTCAGTGTGGACAGCTTGATGGGAATCTGCTGCTGGACTCCGCCCTGTTTGTGCAGCTGGTTGGTGGTGCTGACCAGGTGGATGGGCACCTCGGTTTTGGCGGTCAAGGTGGTGCTACTTTCCCGGCGCTGCGGCATGTCCGTCCTCTCGGAGTAATCAGCAGCAGATAAGGAGGCGGTGGAGCGGAGCTGAGAGAAGGACTGGAGGAGTGAATCCATGCCGGAGTTTCCCAGGATGTCGCCATTAAAACTGGAGGACGTGGGGAGCTGGAGAATTTTACATAGAGAATTAAACATTTTAGTCTGAATGAGATCAGTGAGCAAAGAACACAATCACGGAGTTATGATAAAATAAGGTTGTTGTAGGAAAATAATCAATGATGGCATAATGTGACAGTTCCTGTTAACACCCTGAGGTTGATTATTTTCCTCTAACATCACAGAAATCTGCCAAGACTACACATCTGCAAGTTCCTGTGCTCAGACCTTTACTAACCATAAAGAGTAAATGTCCTGAAGATATCAGAAAACCTAGTTACAGCTTTACCTCTGATTGTTACAAAGCATTGACACAGAATGCTCCTGCCATAAATGTTAAATAAATGTATGTTTCCTTACACAAACTTTCACCATATCAATGAATTGTTGCTTATCTGTTTATGTGGATCATTTCTTCTGAGACAGTTAAAAAATAAAAAATCTAAAAAGGAAGAACAGTTGTGTGTGTGAGGCGTGTGTGGTTGCATCAGCATGTCTGATGTCGGATTTCTGAGAAAAAGACAGTCAGGACATAATTATACCACGTCAAAAGAAGCGTCACATGAAAACACCAAGCTGAAACCCAAGGATCAGGAAAGGCATTTCCTATCATGACTTTGTTCAGTCACAGGACTAACAGGTTTTAAAGGCGTCAGCTGAAAGAGCATGACTTGATTAAGGAAATACAGGATGTGTGTCTGTGTGTGTGTGTGTGTGTGTGTGTGCATGCGTGTGTGTGTGTGCGTGCGTGCGTATCTAGTCCACACAAGAGACTTTACGAGTATAAGGCAAATGAAGCACATGTGTTCCACTTCCTGCTGAGTGGAAACACAACCAACACACACACACACACACACACACACACACACACACACACACACACACACACACACACACACACACACAGAGGAGATCAGACAGAGCTGTGGATAAACTAATCAAACACAGCTGGAGAAACGGAGCATCTGATTGCATGTGCGAGAGATGAGGAAAGATCTTTCATTTCCTGACACTAACAGGAAAAATGTGTTTTATATATATATATATATATATATAGAGAGAGAGAGAGAGAGAGAGAGAGAGAGAGACATTTCCCTCCGTGCAAATCTACTAAAACACACTCCTGTCGTGTCAAATTACATCTATTAACCCGTAGTCTGTTATTAGTGATGTTATGTCTTGTGTTTTGCTCCTGAAACATAAGATTATTTAAAAACTTTCATCAGTACATGTGTGCGTATATTACATAATTTTCTAATACCACCATCCAACGCCAGATGTAAGCCTAGTATCAGACTAATGAACAAACGATACGAAATTAGAATGATCTGAACATATTTCACAAATAGCGATGGCAAAGCAGACTGCAAACTGTGCTTTGTGACAATATCAAAATGGAGAAATACAGATGCAGAGAAACTGGTGCACATGAGAGAGTAGTTCTCTGCTGCGAGCACTGAGCCACTCCCACTTCCTTTCGTGATGCAATTCACAGCAACTTGAGCTCATTTTTAATGATCATGCGCGCCGATACTGCCCTGTGCACCATAACTCCAGAATATACAACTCAAGCACGAGGATGAGGAGTTCATTGCTAGCAGCACATGGCGGCAACCAACACGAACATGGTTAAATAAAATCTTCCAGGACATTCCTGATTGATTAACACAAAATACTGGTTTTGTAAACACAGCACCTAATTAATCAAATGTGAAGTTTCAATTTATAACATCAATGGACTGCTTATTACTTGGTTTTTCCCCGAATCCATTTTTATCACTCCGACTTCACGGACATCCTGTTGCAGATGGATGACTCAAACCCCTGCACGCTAATAAATATGACATCCATATAATAAATCTATTTCTCTGTAGAAGCAGATGTTCCCGGCTGTGATGCTTCCTCTGGCTGCCTCACTGTGACCAAATCTTCCTTATTAACTAACGAAAACAGAAAAATGCTTCAAAGCTTGCGCGCCCTGCGATCTGCCTCAGGGGCGAGTCTGCTTTTGCAGAGCACAGCAAACTTTCCCAACACTCCTGTCTCTCTTCACACAGATGTTCCATTGTTTCCTCGCTCTCTCAAAGTGCCGTTGTGTACGTATACACTTTCCACAGGGGGAAAAGACAGGATGAGAAAATGGGGAGGACAAAAACATTTGACTGACATCACCCAAACAATTAAAGCTGGCTGTGAACCAGTAACAAGAGGTTTCTGACAAGTAAATTACACGCTGCAGCCCCTCCAGTGCTCACACTTTACCGAATTCCTTCTGCAAACTTATTTCAGGCCCTCTGGCCACAAACAGCGGAGTTCCCTTTGAACAGCTACCTCTTAAACCCTGGTGATAAATACTACCTTAGAGGTTTTTCCCCCTCTCGCACAGAAACCAGGACTCAACACGAGCATAACACATTCCTTGGAAACAAAATGAGGGGAGTTTTTGAGGCTGAGATGAGTGCATAGATTCAGTGAAATGAAACTACGTTGGAGAGACAGTAATAATATAGAATCATACTGAATCATACGATCAAAATTCCAGGAGGGGAAAAGATACATGAAGGTTAGTGTTAATATAACCTGAGAGAAGTGTTTATATGAGAAGTGGAAGGCACTAATTAGATCATGCCATCAAAAAGGCAGAAAAGATTCACTACAATAAAGCTGGTTCTGTGGGATACAATATGAGTCATTGTTAACTCTGAAGCGCGAGAGGCCTCGCCCACCTTCAATGGGACCAATATCTAGACTGTGGGCAGTAGTAGCTCAGTGGTTAAGATGTTGGATCAGAAGGTTGCAAGTTCATATCCCAACACTGCCAAACTGCTGGGTCTTTGAGCAAGGGCCTTAACCCTCAACTGCTCAGTTGTATAAATGAGATAAATTGTTCTGGATAAGAGTGTCTGCCAAATGCCATGAATGTAAATGCAGACACATTTACTGGGAAACTGATGCCACTGACAGTAAAGTAGCCACACCCACCATCAATGCGACTGACAGTACCAAAATCACACCTTCTAAACTGAGAAATTGATGCAGAGGTCATGCCTCCTTGACCAACACAGAGGCTATGCTTCCTTTAATGTGACCGACAGGTACAGAAGACTGATGCCCAGATGCCACACCTTCACTAGAACTGAGGCACAGAGGACACACCCATCCACAACGGAACTGATACACAGATGAACCATCTCCAATGGGATGGACGGCACAGAGGCCACACCGACATTCAAGGAAAATGACAGGCACCAAGCCCATTTTCACTACTACTGACTGCAGAGGCCACACCTCCTTCACATCATCTTATCTGTAATCACTCATGTCAAATAATTTACTAAAGTCCATTGTTCACTAATGAGGTGGAGGCCAAGAAAACAAATAACTTGCACAAGGGTGAAGACAAATAAAAACATCATAAACAATTATCTGTAATAATTATAAGTTTCTGGTGAAGTTTAAACTTTTGTGAGCCTCTAGGTAAATCTCACGGCTACTGTGTAGCATGAACATGTGTGAAAATTTCATTTATCGCTTCCTCAATTAAACAAAGATAAGCCTCATCATAAATCCTCATTTCCTAAACACACAATGAGTTTCGCAATTCGTTCAGTTGGATTGTAAATCCTGCAAGCATGATAACACAATACACACACACACACACACACACACACCCCATCTCACACACGCTGAGGAGAATTACACTGATGCTTTGATAAGGTGTGAACATGCCCTGACTAGCCCACACACACAAGAAATTGTAGCTAAGGCAAAGAATGGATCACGGCTGATTTGTAACTCCAAACCTTTAATACATCCAAGCAAATGTATTGGCCCCATTATATAATAATAATAATAAAATAAAATAAAAAAAGGAAGATAAATCTGAATATAGTGGCTATAAAGTAAGTGATAATGATAATGAGTCTTTATTAATCACATGTACATTAGAGCACTGTAAAATTCTTTTCTTCACATATCCCAGCATGTTAGGAGGTTGGGGTCAGAGCACAGAGTCAGCCATGATACAGCACCCCTGGAGCAGAGAGGGTTAAGGGCCTTGCTCAAGGGCCCAACAGTGGCAGCTTGGCAATGCTGGGGCTTGAACCCCCGACTTTCCCATCAGTAACCCAGAGCCTTAACCGCCAATCCACCACTGCCCCAGGAAATAACTTGTTTTGTGGATGTTCCACACCATTAATTAATAACTATAAACAGATAAAAAGTATCACATGTTGTTCTTTAATAAATACTAAAATGTATTTGTTGGAATAGTACTGTGGTATAATAGGAATAAAACATGGGCATGTGCTGCTATAGGAAAATGATCAATTTCAGGGTGGTAACAGCAACTCCGCTTCATGACACTACTCCATCCTTAATTATTTTTCTAGAACAGCATGACATAGTGGGTTTTATTCCCTACTTAGTTGCTCGTTGCTAGATTTCTTCAAAATACATGTTACTTCTTTGCATTCTGCAAACAGACCAAAGCTAATCTGGGATAAACGCTCCTGACATGACAGTCATAAGACGACTGTAAACATCCAGCACAGGAAGAGTGTTTACTTTCAGCCCCTAATCACGTCCCAACCGTCAATAAAGCTCACTGTGTTCGACATCACTAACGGCTTAATTTAATTTCCAACGGCCAACGTTGATTAGATAATCATCTGCACGACACCTCTAGTCCTGAGGCTAATTCACAAAACAGCACACACATAAGGAGCTGAACAAATTCTGCATTAGACAGCTCACATTTAAACATGTTAGTATCATAATATTAGTGTAATAACATACCAGAGCAATAAACTGGGAGGTACAAATACTCTGTTTTCATTTATTAATAATTACATAGACGCAGCATTTGACTGGTGTGTTTTTCCTTCTCACAGCTTTATATTAATGCACTTATTCTAATACAAATAATAATGTATTATAACAGCTCATTCACAGGGAATTTTATTTATAAATAAATAAATAAATAAAAAAGGTTGGGTTTTTTTTTCTGTATGGAAATGTTTAACATTTATGGAAGGAGTCTCCAGTGTCAGCACTTTCTAACAGTCAGAGGTGTAATTGTAAATCTTTATTGCACAAGCTAGGTTTTTTGTCCTATTAATTTCAAGAGAGAGACTAATGAAAGGCTGGTAAGGGAATGACCGTTTATAGCTGATAATGTACGTGATTAGAGGAACTTGCGTCTTTCAACGTGAAATGAAACGATCAATTGTTAATAAACAAAAAATGTAATTGCTGGCACATTCTTGTGGATTAAGCAGAATAAAACACTTCAGGATGTGCAGTTATGGGAAAATATTTCATTTCAGGGTGGTAACAGTATCTCTGCTTCATCACACCATGCCGTCATCCCACTGATTATTTTCCTATAACAGCACAAGGCGGAGTATTTTCTTCCTCACATATTGGCACTACAAGTGATGGATGAATGATCTATCAAAGCTTTTAAAATCTGGTGAAACATCCTGACAAGTAACTGTCATTTTCTTCTTTCATGTGCAAACACATTTACACACGTTTATTGAAAAGAAGAAAGAAGGAGAAAACAGAACCGGAGATGTGTGACAACAGGATTAGATCAGATTAAATATTCATCCATACCTCACACACAAAATACACAGTCATAAACTGCAACCCATAAATCTCAGTGTACCATCACACACACAAAACGTGTTATCTAAGCTTGGCAGCTCCACGATGCGCTACACAATAAGCGGCTTTGTGTTGTACTGTGCGATCTGTTTACACAGAGACAGGTCGAGCGGCTCAGCTGATAGCCGTTAGAAGGTGAGTTCAGTTCAGAAGCGATTCGGGGGGGAGACAGGAAATGGAGGAGTGTTTCAGTGCCACAGTGGTCTATTGTTCAGGTGGGGTCTACACTTACAGCACAGAAGACGAAACGGGTGAGAAAATACATGCGAGGAGAAAGGAGAGTAAGGCTGTATGCAGTATTCAGTTTGTTTGAACGGAACCCTGGTTTGTTCTCCCCCTCATGTGAGAACACAGCAATCATTCCCGGGTCCAAGAGCATCAGAGTTCTCCGTGTTCTCGGACCGCTTCCAAGTGAACTCGATTGCAGTGAGAAAGAGACTCGACTGCAGGAAGTGTGTTTTGGGTTGCAGCATTGTGAGCTGCTAAACTGAGCCAAAGGACAGAGCTGTAGTGCTGCAGAAATGCCATATGTTCTGGGGAAAAAAAAAAACAAAACAAAACAAAAAAAAAAACGACAAGAAAAGCTGGATGCAAAGCACAAAATGTTTGAAATCAGTTGTTCATATAATTATCTAATCATTTATTTAGCACCGACTTTATAGCCTTCATGCTTCTTCATACACACTTTGTGATTGTTTGCTTCTCATTTTTTCCATTGCAATTGTTCCATTGTTTTATGAGGAACTAGTGTTACCAACCCAAAAGGTTTTATTCCACATACACACAACAGCAATTTGCCCATAAACCCAAATTGAAATCTATTAAAGAGCATGTCATTATCTGTTTATAGTTATATTTAATGTTGCCGAACATCCATGAAACAAGTCCGTTCCTGTTCTTGCTTGCAGCTATAAACAGTCGTTCCCTCGTCATCTCTCTGTTTTCATCCTCTTGAAGATAATAAGAAATAAAATGCAGATTACGTCACGGAGAAACCACAAAGTGGTAAACTCCTCTGTCAGAAAACCCAAAGTTACAGCTTTTCCGCTGACAGTTACAAAGCACCGACACTAGTGACTCCAACAAATAAAGATCTCTTTACAGAAAACTTCAACATATCAATACTTACACACGTTTTATTAAACTATTTATGCGAGGCAGCCACCGTACAAACCCCTGTGAACGAGCTCTTACTACAGAAACAATAACGTATTAGAACGAGTGCATTAACCCCTCCTGACCAATCAGACTGGAGAATTCAACAGCGCTCACAGCGACTGTCAGCTTCGGCTCGTCACTCATCCAGCACTGAACGGGTTAAGGGCCGTGACAGTTGTGCAAAACATAACATCTTGGAACTGTAAAGACTAGAATAGAAATGTCGTTAGTGCAAATAGCAAAGAGTAATTAAGGCTACACTGCACACACCGTTTCCATGACTACAGCCTGACACACGAACAAGTTTTATTGCACTACCGCTGTACATAGTTAATGTTTCAACACACAGCAACGAACAATAAAGTGCTACAGCTGTGCAAGGCGGAGAAACAGGGGGGAGTATTATTTATTTATTTATTTTTAAATAATGCCTTCTTTTGAATGGCTTTCACATCTGAACACTTTTCAGGCAGACAGATGCCCTTTACACGATACACCACGTACCAAATTATTATGCACATGCCATTTTTGTTCGGTTTTCCTAAACAGTCAGTATGATTAAGAATTTTTTTTATCCAACAATTATATTACAACGTGGATGTTAGGTGAACACAAAATACGTTGTTCCAAATAATTATGCAGATCTGTTTTCATGCCTTTTGCAAGACATTGCACTATTTCCCATTTTTCATCTTCAGAAAGATCTTTCTTCCTCCCCGTATTGAATGAGAACTGGGACTTGCTTAACAATGCGGAACAGCCTCTTTAAGTAGGTTTCCCTTTAACGAAGGTCACCTGGCAAACTCATTAACAAACCTGTCTGAGATTGATGGTTATCTAAAAAGATATGAGAAACAAAACAAATACTTTCTTTGAAAAACTAAATGCTTATTTTACTGAAAATCATACTGATGTCACTTGCGTAATAATTAGGAACACTGTATGCACATTATATATGGCCTATACTGCAAGATTGTATATTCTGCCAGATTTTTGCAAACTGAAAAAATCCTTTTACATGCAAGTGTCCTTGGCCAATAAATACTGATCATCTAATTTAATTAAATTAATTCATTTTAAAAAAGTAATTTGGCTTGAAATACACTTGGGTAGAAGTGGTTAAAAAAAAAAACATTTAAAATTTTTTTTTTTCTTTTTCTTTTGAATGCATAAATATTAGGAATTTAAAAAAAAAAGCATTTGAAGTGTGACCTTCACTTGAATTATCCCTCTCTTTTTTTTTTTTTTAAAAAAAAAAAAGAGAGATTGTGCGTCTTTTTGGATGAATGACTCATGTTACCTGATGTAAGAAAAGAGTTCAGGGAAAAAATTGCTTTTTTTGTTACAGCATGTTTATTTTCATTTATTTCTTTTAATTAATCATCACGAATATGTTTTGCAACAGGATCTTAAATTAATGGGCTTTTTATTTCTTTCCCTGTGGATGAACCAGAAATGGTGTACTATCAGGCATCTGGTGCACTACACAGGTCTTATCTCAATTATATTAGAGCCTTTTTAGGAAGCCCATATCATGAGCAGGAAGGCATTAGGATTCTGGCCCCATCTGAAATGTAGAATCGAGCTAAATATGATTAAAAATATAGATATTACAATACTAGAAATGAATTCAAACAAATCTGAAACAATAAAATTGAACAGATTTCAGACTCCGCATTGCAGAGATTTGCTTACGAGAGACATGTTTTTCAGTTTCAGCGGTTTTTAATTTTATTGACTTAATAAAAGCATTTACCAATTGAATAACTTGACACTTAACACAGGACAAAAACCCAAACAAACAGAAAAAGTGTTTAAGACATTTGTCTCTGCTCCTGCCTCACCTGCACTGTGTCAGGGCCATATGGTGTTGCTGTGCTGGGTGCTGTATTGCGTTTCTTCATTTTCCTTTGCTGCTCGAGCTTCTCTCGCTCCTTCTCCACAGCCCGCGTGGATTCTCGTAATCTCTCAAGATCCTGCTGGTATTTCTGCCTCTGGTTCTGCAGCTCCTGTCTCTCCTGGGCAAGTCTGTCCTCCAACTTCCTGCACACATCCTCTCGCTCCTGCAGCCGGAGCTGCTCAGCCTCGTTCTGTTTCAGCTGCCTCGCTCGCTCGCGCTCCCAACGCTCTTGCTCCTGCTGCTGCTGTGCCTGGACGCGCTGGAAATGAGCCATCTCCTCACGGTGCTTCTCCAGGTTCCTCTGTTTCTCCTGCTCGAGGAGCACATCTGTACCGCGTTGGCGCTCTGCCAAACAAAGAGATGCCCGCTGCAGCTCAATCACACTGTCCTGCTGAGCGACAATCGCCTGCAATGATGAAGAGGAGGGAAAACATGGGTTAATCTGGTGGACATCTTTAGATAGTCATCTTTAATGTTACTTTTACCTCCTACTAACTCCCCTTTTTAAGTGCAACAGTACTATTGGTCAGTATATACACTAACAATGCTTTCACTCATATTAGTCCATTTTCCAAGTTCAAATCAGAGTGAACGTGATTCTTTCCGAAACACACGGCATGCTTCACTTCCTGCAGTTGGGTCGATCTAAAGTGGAATCGCTTTTTCACTGAAATAAATCTCACTTGGAAGTGGACCGAGAACACCACGCTGATGTTCTCAGACACACAGCAGGGTTCCATTCAAACACACTAAACACTGCATAAAATCATGCCAAGCTGACAACTTCTTGCCTGTCACGTTTCTAAACCTTCCCGGACATATCAGTATAATTCTGTCGTGTTAGTGTCGTGATAAAATTAAGGTTGAAATATTATATTACCTGCAGACTGTAGAGCTGCTGGGAAAGCAGGAGAACCCGGTCAGAGAACTGCAAAAATAGGAACAGAGAGACAATGAGAACCACAGCATCAATACCTGAAAAACTATCTGGACTGGCCATGACTGACTTTGAAATATTTTATATATACATTATATATATATATATATATAAATAAAAAACCCTCCATGCTGTTACTGGAAACACTCATGAAGGAGTTAGTGTGATTACAGCAGAGCTACTGATTGTACTCTGAAGCGTTTCATTCCGCTTATACCATAGTCATTCGCCAACAATTACAGTTTTTTATTCATTAGCGAACGGGCCGTATTTATTATCCAGTTATAGTCAACACGGCCTCTGTGTCTGAGTCAAGGTGAAAGAGATGTGGCCTCTATTTGTCAGTCTCAGTGAACTAAGCGTAGCCATCTTGGAAAATGCAATTAAAAAGTATGTAATAGGTGTGCAGAAGTAGCTGGAGTACTGTAGGTGTCTTACCTCTGTGTTTGGAAATCTGGAGCAGATCATATTCAAGCTGGGTAAAGAAAGGTTATCCTGAGAGAGAAAGAGAGAGAAAATGCATGTGAGAGTGAGTGAGAGAGAGAGAGAGAGTCTCATTACATAACCAAGTGGGTTTATCAAAACGGTGATGCATCAATGAAGTGAAGCATGAAGTCTAAGGGCATGAGCAGAAACGTGGAAAAGTGACTCATGTTCTCATGTCTTTTTGGGGGAATTCAGAAAGGTTAACACTGTCTGTGTGAAAAAGTGTGTGTGTGTGTTTGCGCGGGTTTGTTCGCTTACAGGCTCTTCCAGTCCTTGACTGGCGCACATTTCTTTAAGCTGAGGGTCTGAACTGGCTCTCTGACTCCTCTCTCTGGACTTTCCTGCTCCAACTGAGTGTTTCTTCATGCTGCCGTCTGTTCAACACACACACACACACACACACACACAAAAACTAGTGATCAGATAGACACATTTTTCCATGCTATAAGAGACGAATAATTTTAAGCTGTTATACCAAATAGGTTATAATTGAGGTTAATATTTTGTTATAATAGAAGACATAACTAAGGCACCGTTATAACATTTTCTTAAGTACGACATGCATGTTACAACAGAGGCATGACATTTAGGAAGCCAATATAACATTCATGATGTTAAAGAGCAGTTTCTAACAGATGTGAGGTTACAAACAGATGTTATTAAGATGTCGTAATAGACAGATTATGTAATTAGTACACCGTTATAACATGCCAGATATAAGTAAGATGTTATTATAGAAGCATGATGTTTAGGTGGTTTTATAACATTCAAGATGTTAAGGAGTCGTTATAACGAGATTAGAATACATAAACAGTTATAATAGATAGGAAAATTAATTAGGTGGTTATAACATGCAAGACATAAAACAGCATGATGTTAAGCTGATAATATTCACAATAGTAAACAGATGTAAGGTTACAAAAGACTGACAATGTGCTGTTATAACATGCACAACTTAAGACATTACAACAGACTCATGATAGAGGTTTTAACATTCAACACATAATATAACATATGAGGTTACAATAGATGTTATTAAGCAGTTATAATAGACAGAACAGGTAATTAGGGTGCTGTTATAACATGCAAGACATACTTAAGACATAACATTAAGGAGCCATTGTAGCAAATGTCAGGTTATTACAAATATTATTAACTTGTTATAATACATACAAGATGCAATTGGGCAATGTTACAACATACAAGACATACTTAAGATGTTATGAGATGCATGATGTTAAGAACATCATTTCCTATAATCACAACAGATGTGTGTTAACAGAGGTTATTAAATTATGATGATAGAAGACAATTAACGTGTTGTTACAACATGCAACACATACTTATGACGTTATAACAGATGCATGACATTAGGGAGTTGTTATAAGAAGGTTACAGTAGAGGTTATTCAATTGTAATGCTAGATAGAAGACGTATTATAGTGTTGCTCTAACATGCAAGGCATACTTAAGCCGTTATAACAGGTGCGTGATGTTAAGAAGCTGTTATAACAGATGCATGATGTTGTATTAAGAGGTTATACCGCTGTATAACCTGTTTTTCAGATGATGTAAGTGCAGGAAATTACAGCTTTATTTTCAGTAATAGGAGAATGAGGTGTAAGAGCTCTTACACTTCTGCAGTAGACTGACTGTGCTGTCGTAACCCCCGAACGTTCCTGCTCTCCTGGGCAGTGAGTTGGAAGTCTGATTCTCCTCGGTCTGTGGAAAATCTCTCGCACTGGACACCAGAATGTTCTGCAGGTTCTCCACTAGAGTTAAGTGACAAGGAAAAAAATATTATAATTATTTATTTATTTATTTTTAAAATACGCACTTCTACGCACTTCCATGCTTCCACACGCACACACTTCCATACATTCCAACATATCATTAAAACTGTGTGTACTTCAACTTTTCAGCACCTTATAATTGGGATCAATAATAAAACTTTGATATTAGTTAGATCCTAAATAAATACAGATCATGGTCCGTGTGAGCAGTAATTACAATAGCTCTTACAATTAAGAAATTAGATATAGATACGGAAAAGGAAGACCCGATCCCTTACTGTCTAACCAACAAATTTCTAACAAGTGGCCATGAAATTCAGCACATTCTAGGTGCCCAGCACTGACGACAGCCGAGGAGCAACGTGTTGTACTAGTTACCCTCTGTTATGGCTCCCTTGAGCAGTTGCTCCCCCTGCTGGAGTTCTGAAGCATCTCCTCGCAGCAGAAGATGATGCCGAGTTCCTGTGTCCTCCACTACACCCACACACACAGCCAGGTCAGTATACAACCGCAGCTTGTCCGTGAGAGCCTGCCTGATCTGAGCGTCCTTCACCGTCAGATGCTCTGCGAGGAGGAATGTTAATAGAAGGTCATTTTCCTTTCCTTATAGAACGCTTTCAAAAACTCTGACATTTTCCAGCGAAGACACAAAGGCTAATCGCGAATATGAAAGCCAGTGAACATTCAGACTTATGAACATTATATGTCTATTTAAAGGCCTAACTGAAGTGACTTATAGTTTGTTTTATTTATTGACTTCTTTACTGCTTTTCTTTTATTATTTTCAATTTAGTAATTATTTGTTTCCAAGACTCCTTCATGGCATTTAACCGTCCCCCATGTTCATCACACTTTGAACTCATCAAATAATGATGGACAACTATTTTTTCCAAAAATAACAATTCTTAAAATAGGACGGATTTGAACTGCAGATGACATTACATGACGATAAACTGTCACGTGATTTATGGTTGAAAAACACGGCACGCTTCGGCCAGTCAGCTTTCTGCAGGCATTTGACAGAATAAATGTTACATGCAAATTTGAATGGGATATCACTAACAATCTTCTAGTCATTTTATGCAATCTTACACAAAGCAGTTACTGGGGTGCTACTTGCAAAGGAATGCTTGGACTCCAATGATTGCTGCTTGGGACTACAGATTACCTTGAATTTCTCTGAAGCGTTGCTGTCTTGCTCCCTCCTCTTCAGTAGACAAGAATCTCTCTTCCTTGTGAGGACAGCTGCAGCATGAATATGCACATACAAACACGTACAAAAAAGCAAAAAAAAGTGTGAAAAAGCAAAAAAATCCAAGCACACGCCATCCGAATTACTCATGCAGAGTTAAGATATTCACTGGGAGTCGTTTGGGATCAATTTTTCAAAAGATTCAAAAGATGATCAAATCAAAATCATGATCAGATCAAATTCAAGAGATGAAAGATTATTAAAAATGACTGAGAAGCTCTGTTATAATTTACAATATTTGTGACAAATCTATATCTACTTATC
Source organism: Ictalurus furcatus (assembly GCF_023375685.1). NCBI lineage: Eukaryota > Metazoa > Chordata > Actinopteri > Siluriformes > Ictaluridae > Ictalurus > Ictalurus furcatus. The sequence goes on from NC_071264.1 coordinate 18,180,389, forward strand.
TGGCTACTGTTTTTATGGTTAGATATTAAATAAATCTCTGAAGTCAATTTTTTTTTTTTATTTGTGATGTGTGTGCCTATTACATTTTTCTGTTATATGTGATGACCTTAGCTGTACCTGTCGACAGCCTGGCGGATGTGTGAGATCCAGGTGTTGCGCTCCTCTTTAGAGGATGTGTGGATCTCGTACATCTCAGGCTCGTTGGAGGAAGCACAGATGAGGAACATGGCCTTTTCCTCATGTGCCACCTCTCTGACGATTAGCTTCTGTAGGGAGATCACCGACGGTTTCCCGTCCTGCAAACACAACAAAAATATTACTCCATAAACAGAATAAATATTACTGTCCATAAAACTCCAGACTCGAGTTTCCTAGAGTGAAATAATAATGTCACCCGTGTGATTCTGGTAAAACCTGAACGTGTAAAATTGTACAAAAACACTAGAGATGTCACTATTCCTCTTCCAGATATTACAAAAAACATCTTGATATGTAGTACACGATACAAATATTATATTACTTGCAAGTTTTCCATCATTTTTCAAACCAATTCATGTCCACCATACAAGTCCCTGTGAATGAGCTGTTACTATAGAAACAATAACGTATTTGATTTTACTCTGCTAGAATGTATACTGATTGAAAATGTGAAGACGTATGCTTACTTCTCTGTGCTTATCACTCTGCTAAAGCATAACACTGTACAGAAAGTGTATAGTCTATTATATTAAATATAATATCTGCACTTGACAACTATAACTTGAATAGATGCTGTAAAGTATGACTGTGAAAGCTCTGAACATACCACAGCAGAGAAGATATATCTCTGGTCCTTTTCTTGTAGCAGGAGCAGGATGTCTGTTAGCAGCACAGCTAGGATATCTAGAGGGGGGGGAACCCAGCAACAAACAGGAAGTGAATTTTACATCACATCAGCCAAAAAGTTTATCCAGAGTGATACCTTTCTGAGAAGTTAGAGCAAAAAACAAAGAAAACGACTCATGGGGAAGAACGGAAAGCATCAGATGATATATAGTATATAATTAGATATTTATTTTGGGATTTAATTCATTCTACGATGGAACCTCTCAGGCATGGACAAAATAATTCAGACTACACCAGATATAAAAAGGTTAACATAATGGAACTTGTATACATTTGTGTGTCTATAGAGACATATTACACAAAGTAAAGGTGTCTGGACAAGAAAAGGTGATTTTCCTTTGTAAATGGTTTCAAATTAAAGGCTAAGTTTATAGTTAAGTAGAAATATTCCCACACACATGCAGTTGTGTACATAAGAAATTCTGTAAAGACGCCTTCATAAATAATGAATTTAAACATTTCTACATAAATAACTGACTATAGCGATCAGTAAACAGTAATAAACAAACATTTCAACACCTGGTGCCTTTAAAACGGTATCAGTAATAATTCTCTCAGGTACTCAGTCATACAGTTTTATGATTAAAAAAAAAAAAAAAAAAAAAGGGTTCAGCTAACATCACTAAGGTGGTAATGACCATTTACAAAACTGAACTTTGCTCATTTCTACTGACACTAATGCAGAGGACCTCAAATAAACAAATTCACATTAAAAATGTTAGGCTGCTTTCATAAAAATAAAAACTGTTGACCAATGCCACCACACTTGCCAGTTCTAGCAAGTATCTGATAACTAATGAGCCTAACTTCCTCTCTAGATTAGATTTACTATTATCTGTATTGCAGATATTAAATGAAGATGATGGGGTTGTCTTGCCTTCACTGCGGCTTTGGAGACAGAAAATCATGAGCATTTGAGCTGCTCACAAAAATAGACGATGTTACTTTTAGTTATACAGCAATGCTGGAATATCGGCACTTAAATATTTTTGATTGAATATGTTGCAAATCTCCTCATTTCTGCTCGCCAACAAGGCACAATTTTTCCCAGCACACGGTCAACCATGTTTATTTTTCCTTACTTTTCCCCCAGCTTTTGACCTGATTGGACAAGGGGTAAAAAGTGGTTGAAGTCACTCAATGTTTATCTGAAAACAGCAAAAAAAAAAAAACAAAACAAAGAGGGGGGGGGGGGGGGTTGTTCCCATAGGATGTGTAAAATGATAAAATGTCAACTAGAGTTTGAGAACAAAAAATGGCAAGTACGAAAGCAGCCTTAGACATAAGTAACAGTAACACTATTTTACTTCTCTTTTTTATCCCAGTGAAATACAGGAAAATTATTAATTATTACTGTATTTATTACAGAGTCTTGTTCTAGTTATTCATCACCTGCTCACACGAGCGCAGCTTTAGAACTCATGTACGTACCCTTGAGTCTGCCGGAGGCGGCCTTCCAGTTGACCGTGCCCTCATGCAGCAGCCTCCGTTTGCCCTGCGTCACGTCCTCCCTCCTGAAGATGCAGCCATCTTTGATCTTGCCGAATGCTTTAGGTTCCATCTTGGCGGCGATCTCTCTGAGGCGTGTCTCCTTCTCGGACAGACTAACCTGTTCATCCACGTGCACGAGGACACCTTTGATCAGACTCAGAGCTCGTGCCAGCTCCTTGTGTTCCTCAGAGTCAGCTGTGGAGAAAACACGGACAGCGTTATAACGACTGGTATAAGTATTGGAACAGCAAGGCCAAATCTTTCGTTTTTGCAATACACTCAAAACATTTGGGTTGAGATCAAAAGAAGAATATATGATGCAATAGATCAGAATTTCAGCTGTCATTTCCTGATATTTACATGTGTTTATGTGTTAAACAACATAGAACATGTCACCTTCGGTGGGAGATCACCCAATTTTTAGGTGAGCGAAAGTATAGGAACAGATTAGTTTTAAAGTAAATTACAGAAAATGACTATTAATATACGGTTGCGTATCCCTTGCTTTCAATGACTGCATCAGTCTGGTGACCCACTGACATCACCATGCTGTTGCATTCTTCTTTTGTGATGCTTTTCCAGGCTTTTACTGCAGCCTCTTTCAGTTGTTGTTGGTTTTGAGGGGTTTCTCCCATCAGCCTCCTCTTTAGGGGGTGAAATGCTGCTCAGTTGGGTTAAGGTCTGGTGACTGAGTTTAAGATGTTTAAAATTTACAGAAGGAATGTCCAGTGTCAGCACTTTGTAACAGTCATTGAGTTTCAGGACAGAGTTAACGTTTTTTGGTTTCTCAGTAACACACAAGCTGTGTGGTTGTTTATTTTTTTTTTGGTCTTAACTTCCAGAGAGCTATAAAAAGAAGAGGAGCTGCTGAGGAAACGATGGTTTATTGCTGCTACAATGTCAGTGGGAACAGGAACTGACTCGTTTCGTGGATGTTCAATAACATTACTTATAACTATAAATAGATTTTTTTTTTTAAAGTATGATGTGTTAATCTCTAATAAGTAAAAAAAAAAATTAATCGTTGGCAAATTGTTGTGGTATAAGGTGAATCAAACACTTTGGGATGTGCTGTTATAGGAAAATAATCTGCTTCATCACACCATCCAGTCACTGATTATGTTCCTATAACAGCATGACATGGAGTGCGTTATTCCTTCAGCTGAACTCACTAATACTGACACAATTCTTTGTAATTAATTACACTGAATAAAGCTGAATAACGTTTATTTATTTATTTATTTTTACATTAAAACTACCACTAAATAAAGTGATGTGTATATAAAATGCTAACGAGTTAGCTTTGCGCATCATTAATGAGTAGAGTTGGGGTACACAACTCTTCATAAATGAGAGCATAAACAGACATCCCACCTCTCTGGTATATTGATTGGTATATGACTCCCTGGCGACTGCAGATTATATACAATTTCCCATAAATTGATTTTTTTTGAGAGTGAGCGAGAGACCAATAGAAGCAGAGTGAAAAGAGTGACCAGAGCGAGAGAGTGACAGAGTGCAACCTGATTGGTCTCGCTTTCTGCTAACTAGCCCTATCAGTTTTCTCTGTGGGTGGGCTTTAAAGTCGACCTCTCTCTCTTACAGTGACAGAAGTCTAATAAACCTGCTGCTCTCTGGGTCAATAATGTTAATCACACAACAGAAGACAAAGAGTAAATCACTCACTATTTTGACTGAATAACTTTAACTTAATTTTATTTAAGTAAAATTTTATAAGAATCACCGTATACATCATACAGTGAAGTCTATTTTATTTTAAATTTAATTGCTGTATTCAATTTCCGTAGTATTTCTTACTTGAATAAGCGAGAAAGATAGACCTGAGAAAACGTATCGTTATCGTGAAATAAGATTGTAGTCATTCCGCCCACCCACAGACATTAGCATGTAGTGATTCCAGTCTTGAATTTCATGTAAAATGTGAAATGTACTTCTTAATGTAGTAAATATCATAAACCCCGCTGATAGGGATTATATTTATTTTAGGAATTAAAATGAAAAAAGTTACAAGAACAGAGCTGTGTTCAGAAAGGAGTTTGTTGTGCTTCATAGACAGATTAAAAGCAGTAATAAAGCATGAAGCTTGCTGTTATGACATGCTGCTAAATGTAACGCAACTCTGTACTCTCTCTCTCTGACTATATAACTGTGGGGGAGACACATCAAATCACTGAAATGTCACCTCAAACTGGAGGACAATATAGTGTGATACAATAACAAAACAGATTCATGTGTATTTTCATACACTTGTAATATAATAAAAGTTGTACATATACCGCTATATCCATTTTTTTCTTTGAAACCATTTTTTGATAGGAAACTAGTTGAGGTGCTGATGATATGAAATAAAAATATTAAATGGCCATGGCAAGATGTAATAGTGGTATTTTTTTTGTTATATTTATGTTGCCATTGGTTTGTGAAGGTTAAGATATGAATTTAACAGCTCAGTGTCGAGTTTACAACTGCCATTTCAAATATTTTTTCAATTTAATTACTTTCTGGCCTCGGCCGGACTCGACTCAGACATTAAGGACTCAGACTTAAGTCCAACTCCGCCCCTTTTGGACTTGGACTCGATTGGTTAAGAACTTGGTCTCGACTTGGACTCACTATTAATGACCTCAAAATGTGTCACTTCCATTAACATCCTATCAACGCAATCCAAAAGAAACCTGAAGTATGACATGACTTTGCAAGAAAGATTTCAGGTTTATCAAACTGCACTTCATTATTCTCAAATGTACTCTATTTTTAAAAACATTAGCAAATTGTAGGTTTTTAAATCAGGCCAGACCTTCTGTGTACTGCAGCATGCGCTCCACGAGAACGGGATATTTGGTGATGCGCTGTGTGACGAGCAGGATGCACTCTGGAATGGTGAGCCGTCGCACAACGGACAAGTTGTTTATTTTCTAGAAATAAAAGAAAGGATAGAACAGTGGGGCAGTTCTGAATTAATCCAGACTTTAATACATTTGAAAGATAATAATAATAATAATAATAATAATAATAATAATAATAATCATCATCATCAGTGTGGTGGGTTACAAGTTGCTTAAAAAAAAACAAGGAAAAAACATTATGATAATTATAAGTTTCATTGCATAAAATAAAGCTAAAAATACACTGAACCATTTTCAATACTTCACAATAACTGAACTAATTTACATGTAATTATTATACTGTCAGTCTTTCATTTTCAAATGTGGTCAGTTATATTAACCTCCTGAGACCCAAGGGGAAAAAAATGTAATTTTTTTTGTTTTGTTAGATTTCCTATCTATTTTGGGTTAAAAAACACATTCTACAATTTAGACTTTTCAATTTTTATTTTTACTTTTAATTTTACAGCATGTCCACTGCAGTGGACCACAGGAGCATTTTAGTTTGAAAAGGTAGCCAAACTCAGAAAATAAAAAACGAACAGATTATGGCTGTAGAGTGATATTAATCCAAGAATAAATTCAATTTAAAAAACAAAAGTATCATTCTGGAGTGTTTCTCTTGCTTGTTATTGCAAGGATGATAGCATATTTTCTATTAAAATTGAATGCATATAGTCATTATACAGTGCCCTCCACTAATATTGGCACCCTTGGTAAAAATGAGCAAAGGCTGTGAAAAATTGTCTTTATTGCTTAACCTTTTGTTTAAACGTGTTTTGAAGGTTTTAACAACTAAAGTATTAATAAAAATAAAAAACAAAATAAAGGGAGAGTGGACTGCTATCTTCTCCTCCTACCCTTATATGGTTCTGAAATTTCTTGTTGTTCTGCAGCTGCTCTTTGTAGTAGTTGACGGCTTCAGTGTGGTGACTGCAGAACGCGCTGTAGCTTTCCTTCATCCGCTCTCCGAGTTCACCTGAAAACTGCACAAGATGGAAACAACAGTCTAAAGCTGCGACCAAAAAGCACAATCTATGGTTAACTACATGCAAATCTAGGAGAATGATGCTGGTAGCTATATGCTTCCATAACTCGTTAACTACTTTAGCTTTGTAACTCCAGTGCAAAATTTAAAACATTTTTTTTAATGGGTTCAAAGAAAAAAAATGGATATAGCGGTATATGTAGAACTTTAACAAGTTAGTTCCTGTTATTTTACCAGTGAAAGCTATAAACAGTCACCTCATAAATCTCTCTTTTACAGCTTTACCTCGGACTGTACTGACATGGCACTGACATGGCAGACTCCTTACATAAATGTTATATAAACATCTCCTTAGAGAAAACTTCATCACATCGATAAGGTATGAGAACAAGGACATTAATATAAACCTGTGATCTGCAGCTAAACTATTAAAAGAACAACTTTTAATCAGTCAGAATCTATATTCATCATGACTTTGCAAACGAAGAGAAATACCTGGTCACTGAGGATATCTGCCACGCTGTGGATGACGTAGTTGCAGTCACTCCCCGGCTCCAGTGTGTCTTGGCGTCGCTCTTGGAGTCGGGACAGGAAAGTTCTGTGTAGTTTCAGCAGGATTTCCAACTGCGGGAATAAACAGTCCAGTCTGCGCTCGTCCAGCTGCAGAGTCTCACGCAGCTCATGCATGTACACTAGCAGCATGATCTTCAGCGTGCGCACGTGGTGCACCTCTGTCTGGATCAGCTCTAAAAAAAACAATTCATATACAATTAAAAACGGCTAATAAACAGACACCTGTAGGCTGATGTGGCCTTCCGATCATGACCCAAACTCCAATCACAGAAAGTAAAAAATAAAATAACCCAGAAAAAGATGAACACTTCAACAAGAGAAATGCACAGTATCGTTGTGTTGTAAATGGGGCTGGGTGATATGATCATATCATGATCAATTATGTTACAGTACACTTTTTCTGGGATATCGCAAGTGCCATCAGTATTTTTACAACAATTACAAACTCCGTTCGAAATAAGCTAATTAATGGTTACATTTTGTACTGAATCTTTACATTTGTAAGAAACTTTAATATTGTATATTCATCCATCCATCCATCTTTTTTCCATACCACTTATCCTACACAGGGTCACAGGAAGCCTGGAGCCTATCCCAAGGAACTCTGGGGACAAGGAGGGTGGCACCATATCCGAGGTGGGCACAGGGTACGCATACTCACACACACAACGGACAATTTAGAGATGCCAATCAGCCAACAATGCATGTCTTTGGACTGGGGGAGAAAACCAGAGTATCCGGAGGAAATCCCTGAAGCACGGAGAGAACATGCAAACTCCAGGCACACAGGGCAGAGGCAGGATTCGAACCCACACCCCAGAGGTGCGAGGCAAAAATGTTACAATTATGTACTGAATCAAAATTCTACTAAAATTGCAAAAGGATTTATGAGTCTAAAACTGCAATGTTATTTGTTTTTGGTGAATCTTAAATAGTTTAAATGCTGTTAAAAATGACTGAATCTTTAACATTATAAAACTTTAAAACTGATATTTGTAATAAAAAAGTGTATTTTTTAAAATGAGAGAATCTTTAAAACGGTAAAATGTTAAGATCTTGTACCAAATATTTTAAAAACTGTAAAACGTTTTTAAAATGACAAAATCTTTAAAAATGTAAGAATTTTACAATTTTGTACTAAATATTTAAATATGTAAAATGTTAAGTTTGTACAGCATTTTTATTTGCCTTTTTACAGAGTTTAAGTTCGGTAAAAAAATATGCTATTGTTATAACCATCAATTCACTTTAAAAAAAAAAAAAAAAAAAGGGCTTCCTGGTGGTTTTTTTACCAAAACTATACATCATGTACTGTTGAAATATCTCCCAGCCTTATTTGTAAATGGTCCCCTGGTCACTATTCCCTACACAGAACCCTATTATGGGGCACAAAATATTTGATCAACGGTAATAATTTTATACAATATTACACAGATAAATTTACAGAAACCTGGCAACAATGAACGTCACGTGACTAAAGAAATGACTTTACAAAACAAATACTCTATATTTATAAGAAGTCTGAATCAAGCAGGGCATTATGGGTATTTCTTGGCATAGAATGGATACACTAATTATTGTGGTGCATTGTGGGATTGACAGTGTGTGTTTACTTTAATAAAGCAGCCTATAAATGGACTGTTCACACACTGAAACAATACCTCTTTCTCAATTGAATAACACCCTCTAGTGGAGTGTGTGTTGCTTAAAATAGTATCACAATGTGGTTTAAAAGGTTCTGTATATGGTTTTTATGAGCTAACCAATATATCGGTAAGGATATAACCACAATATTAAACCTGCTGGTCACTGTTTCAGTTTGCTGTGTTCCCACTGTAATGTTTACAAATAAACACAAAAAAATAAATCTAAATTGTGTATTAAGAGAGGATATTTATGTAGTACTTTAACTACATTTTCAACACTTCCTTAATACAAACTCACTATTACACACAACGGGTTCAGCAAACATGACATCACATCCTGATGGAAAGAGATAACACAGATTTGTGGCAGGTGGGGTGTGTAGGTGAGATACGGAACAGTATGTACGACACACACACACACACACACACACACACACACACACACACACACACACACACACACACCGTATATCACATCCTGTCTCTTAATCACTTCTTTGGAATGTTTCTTTAAGAAATGCTGATCCACGGCCAAACTCCATGACTCCACCTCAAAGTCCTGAGCCATCGAGTCCAGCTCCGCTCGCACGTTGTTGTAGTATGCATCTGCGCACACACACACACACACACACACAAGGTTCTTTTACAGTTCATAACATGTATCACAGGTTCTCCACCTTGGGGTCGCAAGAGATTTATATTTTAACGCTTATGGACATTTTTGTAATTTTTTTACATTTAAAAAAAAAATTTTTTAAATAATTTTCTCTGAATAAATTTTCCAAAATTTTACTTGAATTTTAATATCATTTTCTTTCAGAAATCTATTTTAAACTAGGTACACAAAATAGTTACATTCAGGATCTTAAGGACAAAAATATCCCCACTGAAACCCATTCAGGCTGCATTATCTAATCACTGTGACGTTTAAGCATAAAATCATGCATTCTGTGTTAATAGGCTTTTATTTTGTTGACAAGATTTAAAAAGATTGAATTATTATTCTTTTATTTTTAATTGTGTACTATTTTCTCAGGTTTAGCCTCTGGGGAAAAGACTTGCTTTACATTTTTTCTGATTCTGCTGTATTATAGAGCGCTGCAGACCAGCTGAATAAATGATGCAGCTATTACGGTGGGTGTGTTTGTATGGATATCAGAGTTGTGGTTTGTACGTGCGTACTGAAAATTTTGCATGTGAGAACAGGTTGAAAGAAAGAAATTATATTACACTGGAAATCACAAATCCCACCTCATGTATGAGTCAAAGTAGGTTACTGAGCTTTGAAGATTTTTGCATCATGTAAAGAAACCAGCATTTAAAGGGTTAAAATTCTGAAAATTAATGAATGAATGGTAATTATGATCAGAACTGATGCTGGTAAAAGAGATCAAAGTCAGTGAAAGTGGAAAAAAATTATTAATATATAATATTTCGATGACAGTTTATCCTTTATGGACCTGAATGGTAGGGGGGTTGTTTTTTTCTTCAATCTGACACTGAATAAAAAATATTAATGTTAATTATTTACACATCAAAGACTGTAATAAAGAAAAAAAAATTCTGTTAAGCATTTAGTATATGGAAATGAATTACTATTTGTCTTTTTTTTTTCATGAAAAAAAAAACCCAGCTGTGGCATTATGTATTCAAACCAGCATTTAAAGGGTTACATTTATGAAAATTAATGAATGTTTGGTAATTATGATTAGAACTGATGCTGGTTAAAAAAAATAAAATCATTTTTAAAATTATTGGCATCAGTGAAAGAGGAAAAAAATATATTAATATATAATATTTTTATGACAGTTTTGGACATGGATATTTTTGTCCTTTATGAACCCATGTGCAACTTTTTTTTAATTGACACACAAGGGTTAAATTACTGTTATTTACAATGTAATTCTATGCATGTAATAAAGTGCATTTATAAAATAATAATTAAAACTGTCAGAATATTGAGTTTTTTTAGCCTTCAGTTTCGAGTTCCTCTTGAGCAAAATTTTACAACAGACCACAGCAGTGCTGCGTATAACATGCAAGTAATGCTAATCAAATCCTATATCCCAGCCACTGACAGCACACACAGCGACCTTCTATGTAGGACTGTCACAGTTTCTAGCTAGAAACACTACAAAATTTAACATTCATGATATTTTGCATTGTATGCTCATAACCTAAACAGCCAATTGTAGCCCGCTGTAGCAGCACTACACTGGTTAAAATCCAAATTTCGTGAAAGTTCTAACCGACAATGATTAACCCTAAAAAACAAAATGCTAAATACATACAAAAATGTACACTCTCACCTTCCACGATGATGGACTCAGCGGTAGACGGAGTGATTGAGATGGTGTCGTCAGTGTGGCGTTTAACTCTGAATGCGTCTACTTCATCCATCTCCCCTGTAATAGAGCTGAAACACAACAGAAAGGTCTGAAAGAGATTCAAGTTCTATCTGTCCAACTACCATCTCATCCCATCGCATCACTGACCTCGAGCTACTGTTGTGGCTGAGAGTGAGGTTGGTGCTGTGAGCGTTCTGCTGCCCGCTGGCTCCTCGGGGCAAGACGGTCATGCCTGTAGCCGGGCGGATGGCGCCATCGGAGGCGAGGCACGGCTCCCTGGAGGCTGTGAAAAGACGAGAGGAGGAACGGAGGAGCCATGAGTTCCTGAGATGCCAGCTGAGGCGGTGACACTGACTGAGAAACCCCAAAGAAGCAGACACAAGCCTTCTCCGAGCTTTATACTTCCTGTGCATTACCAGGCCCATCTTCTGTCGCATGCCTTCTCATAGGATGAACAATCATCAACAAGAGTGTAAAATTCACAGGATTGATATGCTTGAAAAAGGATGAGCAAATTCAGAAAGACGAGCCCACTTTTTGCTTCTGTTCTGTCAGGGGGTTTCGATGCAACAGGTTGTTGAGCGAACGGTTTATGCTGAGATTAAGAGTAATCGGAGAGGTATAAGTAGATGTCATTAGGCCTCTGGGGAGGTTTAATCTCCCAAAAATCCTCCCAAATACACACCCATGCATGTTATTCTATCTAGCAATATGCAGGTGACTGGTGAGCTTACAATTGTTTATATGTTGCCATGGGTAATTTTCTGTAATTTTCCCCTCCGAAACTACTGGAACGGCAAAGCCAATTTATGTTTGTGCGCTATACACCGAAGACATTTGGGTTTGAGATCAAAAGATGGATATGAGGTATGTTAAACAACATAAAACGTAGAATCTTTTTTTTTTTTAAATCAGACCACCCAATTTGTAGGTGAGCAATAGTAACATAATTCTTGAAGTTATTAAAATGAATAACACGTAATATTTGTTTGCATATCCCTTGCTTGCAATAACTGCATCAAGCCTGTGACCCACTGACATCACCAAACTGTTGCTTTCTTCTTTTGTGATGCTTTTCCAGGCTTTTATTGCAGCTTATTTCAGTTGTTGGTTGCTTTGAGGCGTTTCTCTCTTCAGTCTCCTCTTCAGGAGGTGAAATGCTGTTCAATTGGGCTAACGTCTGATGACTGTCTTGGCCAGTCTAAAACCTTCCACTTTCCCCCCCTGATAAAGTCCTTTGTTGACTTGGCAGTGTGTTTTGGATCATTGTCTTGCTGCATGATGAAGTTCCTCCCGATTAGTTTGGATGCATTTCTCTGTAAATTGGAAGACAAACTGTTCCTGTAAACTTCCGAATTCATTCTGCTGCTACCATCATGAGTTCCATCATCAATAAAGATTAGTGCGTCTGTTCCAGAAGCTGCCCAAGCCATGACACTACCTCCACCATGTTTCACAGATGAGCTTTGGACACGTTTTGGATCATGAGCAGATCCTTTCTTCCTCCACAGTTTTTCCTTTCCACCACTTTGGTAGAAGTTAATCTTAGTTCCAGAACTTTTGTGACTCATCTCTGTATTTCTTTGTGAACTCCAATCTGGCTTTCTGATTTTTACCGCTGATGAGTGGTTTGCGTCTTGTGGTATGGCATCTATATTTTTGCTCTCAAAGTCTTCAAGACATGCCATCCCAATAGTTTTGGTGGGGAATGTATAAGAGAAAAAACATTTACAGGATACGGAGCTATAGGAAATGCCCTTGAAATTATAAAGTGTGTCAGTGCTTACTTTGCGCACAGTATATCATCACCTACATTAAGCAGAGAAGTGTTTACTATATGATCGAGAATTAATACTGAGAATTGATGCAGCGTTCAACTACAACTTGTAAGTCAGAATTTCTGACCTTGGACTATGCAAAAACAAAGGAAACACCCCATCAACTTGGAGACTTGAGACGGTCTTGCTGTTCGGTGTTTTGACGAGACGGGAAAAAAAGAAAGAAAAAACCACCACATAAAATCAGTTAGCCCCCTAGCATGGAGGAAACATAACCGATGCATAGTGATGGAACAGACAGGGTCAAATATGTAATATGGGTATTTATATAAATAAATAATAATAATAAAAAAACGGCTAGCAGTGACTAAGAACGCTTTATTTGCACTTTTCTGGACACCTTTTGTCCATGTGGCCTTGATTCTTATACTGCTTTACCATCATTATACTATCCTTATCACAATTTTTTGCTAACTACACCTCTGAAGGAATTCAATAAGCATCATGAGTTGCACAGAACTTTCTAGACGATGTCGAATGTCAGATTAAGAATCATATTTTCATGATCATATTTTCGTTTTAATTAGCGTCCCTGCTACAGTGCAACAGCTTTAATTTGCCGCCGGGGGGATTCCAGCTCACAGGAGAGGACAAACACAGGCAACTCGTACTCATCCGTGTGAAGCCACAAAGAGTGACAAATGGAGAATATAAGGAACAAGTGTGAGTTTGTGAGACCATCCTGCGAACTCATTCTAACTGCAGAAAAAAACAACCTTTAATACAGAACGAAATGGAGATTATGTTGAAAAAAAATTACACTTTTGTGCACCTATTTTCAATACACAATGCAAAATAAAAACATTAAGGTTTCATTTGACTCATTTTCCTAAATGCAAATGTTCGACAGTTTAAAATGAAAGAACCATAATTCATTTACAATGTTGAGTAGAGATGTTTAACATTTATGGAAGGAGAATCTACATACAAAGTTTGCCAGCATACTGTTACAGTAAAATAATCAGTGATGGGGTGGTGTGATGAAGCACAGTTACTGTTATACCCCAAAGTTGATGATTTACCTATAAACGCACTTTTCCTGGTTTCCGGTCGAGTGCATGCTGTGCACGTTTTATCTGCCGCTGCTCATCGGCTTTTCTGTTTGTTTGCGACTATGTCTGTTTGTGTTTCCTCCGTTTAATGTTTTCCAGCAACTGCTCCAGATATACGTTTCTACATTTCACATAGTGCTAATCTGGATCTTCAAATAACCCAAAAAAGGGGATTTATGATGGCTTGGAGTACTTCTCTCTTTGACTCTGCTTTCTAACCCACTGCACTTTGGACATTCTCACCAGCCAAATGGGAGCCCTCGCTTCTTCAGTCCCCCTTTGTTACAAAGTGCTGACACTGGAGACTCCTTCCATAAATGTTAAACATCCCGTTACAGAAAACTTCACCATATCAATGAGCTTTGTGTAGCAGCCACCGTACAAATCCCTGTGCTGTTGCTACAGAAACGATAACGTATTAGAACAAGGGCGTTAATTATAAATAAACCTGTGATTTGCAGCTGCACTACGGTCAGTGCTACTGTTACAGAAAATTAATCAACACCTTCTGACCAATCAGATTCAGGTGTAGCACACCTCTGTTGGTTCACATTGTTTGAAATTTTAAACCTATTTTATTGCAAAAAAAAACACCATATTCATATTAGTACTTTATAACAAGACAATGAAAACTGGTCTGTCAATAACAGCTTTTTAACTCACCTTGACTATAGGGCTGAGCAGCCGCTTGGCTCTTCAGGGCAAAATCTTTACTCTGTCAAGAAAGAAAAAAAAAAAAAAAAAATCACTAAGTAAGACTTACATTTATTCCTTTCTGCTGGTTTATCACTTTCAAACCAGACCAACCCACGGAGAGCAGATTATACGGCAATAACGAAATACAGCCGGCATACTAATTATTTGCCCAGCTAGACATTCTTCACTGAACCAGTTTAAATTTCCAGGACAATTATTTCTCACAAGCTTGATATGGATGGCAACTGTAACCACGTGTGGGTGTGGCTAGTGATCGTTCAGGGATTAGAAATGTTATTTTAAAACGTGCTTAACCGATTAATAAAGTTATTTTATAAGTATAATCCAAACCTAAAAGTTTTCCCCAATAGACCTAAATTCCAGTCTAGAATTTGTCACTTCCTGCACGCATAGTTAGAGAAAGAGTTGACGTTAGACAGCCGCTATAGTCGGGTTTTTTTCCGAAGACGTGCAAGCAACAAATCACACAGTAAAGAATAATGAGGCTCTGAGAATGTTGAACACAAGTACACGTTTCTGGCTTAGTGGAGTGTTTGGTTTTATTTGGTTTTACTGTCTAGAAGTAGAGTAGGCTATTATATGTAAATACAGTTATTAACTGTTCTTTTATTTAATTCTAACCAGTTTCCAAAAGACGATAAAGGTATGGAACGCTGGAACAGAAACTTAAAAACATCACTGCGGCTCAGAACAAAGCTAAATAAAAAAATAATGTGGTGGATTAGCATGTGTAAAAATCTTACCTTGTTCTTGCTGTTGCTACACTCAGGCAGGAGACTCTTACAGCTTTTGTGAACGTTAACAGCACAATCTGCAAAATTAAACGGGAAATAATAATAAAAAAAAATGGGAACAAAACAATAGTTAATGGTTTCCTCCCCCCAAAAAAACCTAGCTTGCTGGCACGAGACACGTGATGCTGCAGATCGTAACACATCAATCAGATTTTACTACATGTACAAATTTTTTTATTATTTTTTTTTTTTTTTTTAAATCCATCCACTGTTGCATGCTATAATCGTAAAAGTAAAAAAAAAAAAAATACTGTATGCCATCTTTCTAGTCAAGGAAAACCCTCTTTTTTTCCTAATTAACACTTCAGCTACACTCTACAGGATGGGGTTTATAACACGCCATTTCTGAGTCATGCAAAGCCACCATATCTCTCAGGCTCTCGTGCATACAGCTGCGAAGTGACACTGTCAGGATTAACACTGGTCACAATGTGGTGAAACCTTAGACTGCTGCGCCACGCCCAATAATGTGTGGTGAACATCACTATACATCATAACAGCATTACTGAGAGATAATAACTAGCTATAAAAGCATGTTTTAGATGTGTAGCCATCACTTGTTTTCTCTAGCAAAACTAAAATGTGTGCTGGGCTTCCCCATCAGTGAGTTAACATTACATATTCAGTGTTATATGAATCACACTGAATACATGTGAAGTTTCAAGCAAAGAGGAAATATACATAAAGACTTCAACATCCTAAAAATCTAGGGATTGGGTTGTCCACTAGAACCACATAACTCCAAGGTCCTCATATGTACAGAATAAAACACTGAGTTGTGTTGTTCGAGGAAAACAACTGGTGTGATGAAGCGGTGTGACTTTTACCACTCTGTAGATTATTTTCCTACAACAGGACATCCTGAAGTGTATTATTCCTCTTAAACAACAGCAATTACATTACAAAAGATTACATTGTTGATACTTAAGAACACACTTTTTAATCCATTTATAGTTACAGTTAAAGTTCTATAAACAGTCGTTCCTTCACCAGCCTCTTTCCCCCCCCCCTCTCTCACTCTTAAAATTAACAAGACAAAAAAAACAACAATAACACCACAGACTGACATGTTCCCAAAAAACCGCAAAAGAATACATTCCACTGTCCTGAAATTGTCGAGAAACAGCTTTACCTCTTTAGCGCAGACACTGGAGACTCGGTCTATACAAATTTTTAATCTGATGGATGGATTTCCGCAAGACCTTACATGTTAAATGAACGAATATCACCAGTATTATGAATGTGATCTCTGAACTCATGTTGATCCACAAAGTGTCTCACTGCCTTGAACATCAGTGCTTCAGTTTGCATGTCTGGTCATGTGACCTTTTGGGGCAACACAAAATGAATATTCAAAAGCAAGATATTTTTTGCATATTAGACATATCACCACCATTTTGGATGCCAATTTTACACTCTTAACTTGACAACAAAGGGACCAAAGCACATATATGGCTCAAAAATAGCAGATTAAATAGATCAATTTGATTCAAAATGATCACCCAACCCTCAATTTCACGTGTGCTGGAACAGGGAGTGGTTTTCCCCTCAACGCCAATTTATAATCCTTTTATCACAAGCAACCCTTCAGACTTAAAACATGGTCAGAGGTCCCAATACTGCGAACAAGAAAATCCTAGTAGGCAGAGACAGAAAAAAAATAAATAAATTTTAACAAGAAACTCTGTCGTCTCATGATGGCAATTTTTTTTTCCAGATGTGCAATAAGCAGCAGTAAAGAAAACAGCAAAAGTCATCCCTCCTTCTTGTTTTCTATTGGCTTACAAGACCGAGAATCCCAGAAGCAAACATGTTCATGTCCCGCATCCTTTGCCCTTTTCCACCAGAAACATTTTATTCTGACCTGTTTTAACTGGAAACGCAAAAAAAGCGTTTCCACATTCTCCTCTATCGCCTTGTATCTAAAGTAATTGAGCACAAGTCTGAGATTCATAAAAATCCCAGTGAGAGTGTTCATGAGAAAGAAATTCATGCTGGCTTGGGGGAAAGAAAAAAAAAGGGAGGAAATGCAGCGAAGCGCGTTAATACAGACAGAGTCACGGACTTGCCAAGTGCAATCAGCCCCATGTGACCACTCGGTCCAGCACACAGCGAGGCCAAGAAATGCTGATATGAAGGGAAAAAGTCAGCACTTCATGTCTAAGAGCTCTAAAGCAGAAAACAAGGGACAATGCTAATGAAATGAAGGTTTATAAATTCCACAAAGGCTTTAACGTAGCAAAACGTGAAGCGAAAAATCAGTCACTTTCAAATATGCATTATACAGAATTTGTACAGTTTATCCACTGCGTTTAATAACAACAGATTTTGGAGGCTCAGAGGAAAAAAAATATACACAAGGCTAATGACACTATAAAATTGCCTCTTTAACACAATGTCCAATTGAAATGCCAATGGAAAGATCACACTCCAGTTTTTATTCAAAATTTTAAACCTTGTCAATTTTTCTTAACTTTAGAAAGCAAACATTTTTAAGACTTTTAAGCATTTGTATGAACTCTATTATACAGAATAAAACTGTATAATTATAAAAAATAAAAATTAAATAAAAAAGAAACACAAACTTACTCTGGCTCTTACACCTCGACTCTGCGCACTTTGCTTCTCTAGAACTCAATTATAAAACTTGTATGGTTGCACTACTTGTATTGATCTCAGCTTGATACATCTCTTTGCTTGTATTTTCTCATTTGTAAGTCACTTTGGATAATAGCATCTGCTAAATGAATAAATGTAAAACTGAGCTCTTTTTTCTTTGGACTTTGAACTTTTCTTTAGAAATGTGCAGCCATGTTGTACTTCCTTTTGAAATAGAAAGTCAGAGTGGCAGAATGTTGAACTGCAAGACTGACAACATATTAGCCTTCGAGATACAGCACACCTCCTCGAAGATGAACAAACCTGACAGTAGCTTATTGCACTAGCTACATATAGAGAACAGTGAAGAGTTTACTGAGAGCCTTTTTTTCAACTATGGAGGATTTCACACCACAACCTTTACCCATGTTTGTGTACTTTAACCAGGACAATATGCTAGACAAAAAGCTGTATGTGCCAGTTTAGCCAAGGTCGAGCATTAACAGAGCCACAGGACTGTCACCAGGAGCCATCTGACTAGTCTGAGTGGTAGATAAAATTACTGACTTATATTGATGGAGACACTCCGACAGTATATTAATACCAAATCACATTCTCCATCAATTTGAGGAAGCGACATTCGGCCACTGAACAGCCTCAAAAAAGTCACATAACCATCAACACACAAACTCCGACTATTTATTCTGCACCAAGTGATGGTCAGAAAAACTATGACTACAAACTATGTTTACTGCCAACAAGCTGCTACAGTAGAGCAAGACATTAGTGATGTGTCGTTCACTTTGAACGAATCTTTAATATGACTTGGGAATATCGAGTTGTCTCAGAGAGTGATTCGTTCATTTTTGACCATGCATGCACTGCAACATAGGTTCTGTACAGGAAGCAAAAATGATTAGTTCACGTCTCAAGTCTTTGGGTTCGAGTCCTTCGTTCATCACGTCACAGCCCCACTGCATTCAGCCTATGAGGCGGTCACGTGATGAATGAACGAACAACCCGACCACGAAGACTCGAGACGTGAACTAATTTCCGTTCCTGGGGAATAGACATGATAAATGTGACGTGACAAAAGAAAGAAGGACTCGGATCAGGAGGTGACGTGAACTAATAGACTGCATCGCCTGAAGACCTAATGCTAAGCTATTAATGAATCATTTCTGTTTCTCATAATTCAGCCTTGGTTGCATTAACTTATAGTTCATTTTTTATTCCAAATGTGATCGTTTGCATAAATACTAGATGCGTTGGGGAATTTAACTTGAAACATTTTAATTATATTCTGCTGAAATTAACAAAACAAATGAAATGACTCAAAAAAAAAAAGATTCGTTCATTTTGCTGAACGAGATTCAAAGATCTGAGTCAGTAAAATGATCTGAACTTCCCATCACTACAAGACATGGCCCTCGGGGTGGGATATATACATTCGAGAAAGCATTTAATTGGACAAACACAAGACTAGTACAATATGAGTCAACAAAATTTGTAATTATTTTCCCAGAAGTGAAATCTTACTAAATTAAAATGAGAAGAAAAAAGAAAAAAAGAAAGAAACCAGCAACTCTGAAACAGTAATTTTGATATCAGGGAAACTTTAAGTAGGATTTTGTGTTGAATATCCAAAAGAACTAGCTATGAATACTCCATATAAAACAGATTTTCAAAGAAAACTTTATTTTTAAAAGAATATTTTAACTTGTTAAACTTAATTATAAACTAGCTTCTCACACTTGTTGAATAATGTTAGTGTTGAATATTATTGGTGTTGAATGGTGTTGAATATTGTTGAATATTGTTGGTGTTAGCTACAAACGACGCGGTTTCCTTTTTT
This sequence comes from Ictalurus furcatus, assembly GCF_023375685.1. Lineage (NCBI taxonomy): Eukaryota > Metazoa > Chordata > Actinopteri > Siluriformes > Ictaluridae > Ictalurus > Ictalurus furcatus. The sequence goes on from NC_071264.1 coordinate 18,200,080, forward strand.
CCCCGGTTTGTTTACTTCACCTCGAAAGACGTCTTCAGAAAGCGACCAGTAAGTAGTACTCTGCTCGCTGACATACCCAGCCCTCCATTCACTTTCAATGGGCTTAAAATGAGGCTAGCTAGCGTTAGCTTTTGTAAGCAGTTAGCGCTATGGGCAATCATCAACTTCTGGATAAAGGAATTATTGCTAAAAACTATTAAAATAATAGTTTTTTAAACTATTAAAATAAAATAAAAAACTGAGAAATAACCTTCAAAGTCTAGCCATGTTGGTCGGCTAAAGCTAAAGCTAACGTGACTACATATTAGAAATAATGATGGCGAACAGGTGAGGCGTGCAATTAAAAAAAAATAGAAAAGAAAAAGAACCATAATGTCAGTTTAATTCATAGCGTAGTATTGTACAACATGGTATTAGACAGATTCAGGAAGTGTTCTGTATTAAACAAACAAAGATGATAAAACAATAAACAAATCAGGCCGAAATGCTTGGCTAATAATGGTAGACAATAAATAAAAGCTCTGCGTGCGCACTCTCACTCCCTCCCTCTCTCTCTTTCGCTCGCTCACACACTCTCACATAAAACGCACCTGTAACGTGTGACACAGCTGAGCGGTTTAACTCCACAATTCCGCTCACTTCCAAACAGCTTCCTTCCAGGATTTTATTTAAAAGTCAAAACAGATCTGTTTGACAACCGCTTCAGCGTTACAGCCGCCAGTAATCCTGCTGCTCTCGGACTGCTGTTGATTTCTCTCGGCTTCATCCCAAATCTCTCCCTACTCCCTATATTCCTGCACTGTATGGCTCCACCATTCAATACCGGCCCTAGCCCCTATGTAGTTCACTATTTATCTAATACGAAGTCGTTTGAGGATTAACCCTCTGTCCTCTCCCGAGCTCCCAAGGCATTGTGGGAGCAAACTCGGTGCATTCCGAAGGTTTAATGAGTCAATCAGTGCTGTTTCTCATCATGAATATAATAATAATAATAATAATAACATTTCACTGTTGAATCTCGAATCTGATTGGTTAGAATGTGTTGATTAATGATCTATAATAACAGCTCTGACGATAGCGCAATTTCTACGGTATAATAACAATTTACAAAGGGATTTGTGCAGACAGATTATAAAAAAGTGTATAATCATTGATATGGTGACGTTTTCTGTGAGAAGAGGGTTTATGTAAAATTTATGGAAGGAGTCTCCAGTGGCAGCGCTGCATGGGCTTTTGTTTGTTTGTTTGTTTTGTTTTGTTTTGTTTTTGTCTTATTAACTTCAAAAGAGAGAAAAAAGAGAAAGGATGGTGAAGGAACGACTGTTTATAGCTTCTATAATGTAAGTGAGAACAGGAACCAACTTGTTTTGTGGATGTTCCACCACATTAAAACCATAAAAAAGTATAAATATGTCAATAAAAGTATGATGTTTCAATTAAAAATGTTTTTTAATCATTGCTAAATCACGGTGGTATAAGAGGAATAAGATGTCAAGATTTTTGTCAATGCTTTGTAATGTTAGTTGATAATTGCCCAAATTTTTTGGCTATATCTCTTTTAGTGTCTGAATGAGCAAATATAATCACTTCTCTCTTGTCATTGTTTAACTGGAGAAAGTTTTTAGACATCCAGCATTTAATATCCCTAAGACAATCAATGAGAATTTTCTGGTAATTTGATTTTAAGGGGAGTGTGTTGTTTTTCAATTTCTTGCATTTTCCCTCACTTTTCTCACGTCTACTGGAGAAAAATCTGACAAAATCTGGCATGAACTACACGCAGGTGACTTGTGCAATCTGAACCCGGAAATTTGACTTAATCAGGTGCATAAACCAACTCCAAATATGTGTAACTTTCCCACATAAATATTGATGCACAATTTTAGACTGAAAATGCCTTAAATCCCTCTTGATTGTAGGTTAAATGAAAATCTATAAGCGTGTAATTTGTGTATGCAGCTTTGTTGTGTCATATCTATTGCTTTTCAAAGCTCTGTGACTGATGACAGGAAACCGTAGCTTTCCACCTTCAGCTTGAGCTGCATGAAGCCTGATGAAATACATCAGCTGGATTTGTTTAGTAAGCAAATCTCGCTTGAACAATTATCCATCATATTCCCCAGGCACACTGGTTGATGCTTTTCAATGGCCGCTTGTTCCTTAGTGATCATGGCTTTTGTCAGCCTGTGTGACTCAACATAAACATAAAAGACCCTCTTTGGTCATGCAGTTTTAAACCCAAGCAACAAATAAACAGTTCATCAAGCTAACTGAGTGGCTCACATCGCTGCTGAATTCTAAATCAGTCGTTCCCCTTTCCTTTATGTACTTACTGTTTCAGTGTCGACTCTCACAAACCCATTTTAAGCTCACACAACGCATATTATCTGGTAGCGTTTCCCTGTCCTGCACCTTTACTCCCACTCGTCTGGAATATTCCATCAGCTCGTTATTATAACCCCTGAGATTAAAGAGTGTGTCATCCATTAGCTTATTATCTCAAAGTGCCAACATTACAGATTAAATTGAGTCTTAGAGTTGAGCTGTGAGCTAATTAGAGAATCTTTATAATTAGGTGTCCTAATAACATCATAATAATCAATGGAATTAGCTAACTTAGCTAGCTGACTACTTAGCTAACATAACATTAGCCTGCTAGTCAACTAGCCTCCATTTGATACAGCACACAAGTCCCAAATTGGCAATGAAAGTTTCTTAGCAATTTATTTCAATTTATTTATTAACCAACAACATCACTATAACATTAGTTAGCTAAAAGTTAGATTAGAAAGCAGGAACTTGGGCTAAAATGTTACCACATTATCCCATAACCTCGTACATGATTGGTTCTAAAACATTACATACGTAGCCCTGCCCCAAATCAATTGTATACAGAAGTCTTGAGTTTTCATCATAATCAGTATCCACGAGGAGTCTGATGAATGAAAATCGTGTTTTGTAGTTTGAATTTTAAACAAGATTCAATGTAATACAGCAATCAAATTGTATTGCATTTGGTTTAAAGGTGACCAGGTTTTTATTTGTTGCAGCTCTGAGATTATGGAACAGCATACCCATTTTATATAGGCATTTTATATAGGCATTCCAAGGGAGACATTTTCAAATTCAGTTAAAAAACTTAAAACAGGTGTTTGAATCGTTTTAAGATCTGTAGTAATGAGTCTTCTGTTTCTGTCCTTTAATGTTTTCTGCTTATTCATTTATTTTATTTTATTTGTATTTTTTCATTGCTGTTTGAATTTACTTGATTTTATTGCACAGCATTCTGGCTGACACTTGTATTCTAATGCACAATATAAACAATGGTGAATTGACACCATGCTTCATGCTGGATGAAATGAGCACAGGGAACTTTCCCCTGATATTTAAATGCGATATGGGCTTTAAACAACAAATGGACTGTGAAGACATTTATTTCCCCTTTCCTCTAAACAATGAGCTGTGAAAACTGCCATACTGCAGAAGTTTCATCAGACTGAGGAAGTAAGAGTGACAAAATTAACTAACACTTGCTCTAAATGACAGCCAAGGTTTATGTGTTCTCATGCTTTAAATAGATTAAACATTTTTTATCGCAGCAGTTTTGTGTGATAGAAATGTTATTTCAGTTTAAAAAGTAAACATTTATGTTGCTTTATTCTTTCAGCTTTAATGCAGACATTTAGCCATGTGTTATCCGCCAATAGAATAAGAAAACTACAAGCTTGAAATGAGTCATAATGTCCAGAAATAGGTTTAATGATCTTATATTTGGTTTATTGTAATCTTATAATAAGAAATACTAGATATATTTGACTATATTCAAGATATTTTCACTTGACAAGATGAAATGTCTTTTGCGGTGCACCAACAGGCCAATAATGGATACACATTTCAGCTCATAACTCTAAAATGTTTTGCTGCACAACTGTCATTTTATGTTTATTCCCTATGAAGGGCAGTTATATTGGAATGACCATCATTTTTAGGTATAACAAAGCATATTTTCTAAGCACTCCTTTTGATTATTGATTTATGATGCCAGACTTTGGATACATGGAAACATCTCCCTAACATCTACCTTGTGTTTAAGGCTGATTTTATCTTTGCTGATCTTGTTAGTTTGATTAATTTGCACAAAGATCAGTGCTTGTGTATGTCATACAGCTAAATAGAAAGCAAAAAGCAAAATGCAGAGCCATGGCATAACATACAATTGCAATCAAAATTATATAACCCCCATTGCAAGTCAGGTTTATTGTCAAAATGTACAGAATTTCAGCTGTTTGCAATGAACAAATCAAACAAAAGCAATTGAAATAGTTCAAAACAATGAATGCTTCAAGTGGTTTCCCCAAATTCAACTGAAAATGCAACTTATAATAACTTCTCCAGTCTCAAAATTATTCAACCCCTTCATGGCAAGCATCTTTGGTATTTAGTAGAGCACGCTTTTGCTGTTATGACCTGCTGCAAATGAGATGCGAAGCCAGACACCAGCTTCTGGCAGCGTTCCTGAGGAATCTTAGCCTATTCCTCATGAGCAATGGCCTCCAGTTCAGTAATATTCTTGGGTTTGTGTGCTGTAACCGCTTTCTTCAAACCCCACCAGAGATTTTCTATGGGGTACAGGTCAGGTGACTGTGATGGCCCTGTAGAATCTTCCAGGACTTCTTCTGCAACCAAGCCTTGGTGGAATTTGAGGTATACTAGGGATCATTGTCCTGTTGGAAGGTCCAATGACGCCCAAGCTTCAGCTTCCTCATAGACGGCATGACGTTTTCTCCTGGGATTTCCTGATACGTCAATGAATCCATCTTGCCTTCCACACTCTGCAGGTTTCCAGTGCCAGAGGATGCAAAGCAGCCCCAGAGCATCACCGAGCCACCACCATGCTTGACTGTGGACAGAGTGTTCTTTCTTCATTTTCTTCCTCTTGACATACCGCTGATAAAGCCTAAAAGGTCCAGTTTTGTTGTTTCATCGCTCCACAGAACAGAATCCCAAAACTTCTGTGGCTTATTTATATGATTTTGAGCCAACTTTTCTTGTGCTTTTGGGTCAGTGGTGGTGTACGTCATGGAGTTCTGGCAAGGATACCTTCTGCGTTTAGTACGTGCCTTATTGTACTCACTGAAACCTCAGTGCCTTTTGCCACCAAGTCTTGCTGCAGGTCTTTTGCAGTCACTCGAGGGTTTTTCACAACCTGCCTTCTCAGAAATCTGGTTGCAACCATTGATAGCTTCCTTTTTCCGCCCCGTCCAGGCATTTCATGTATTTCCGCATCTAACCAGTTCAGGTATTTCATGTGTTCCAGCTCAAGCACACCTGGTGCAACTAATGAAGCCCTCGATTAGTTACATCAGGTATGCTGAGACAACAGCTGTTTTACATATTTGTGCTGTTGTGACGGATTCTATTCAGGGGTTGAATAATTCTGAAACTGGAGAAGTCATTATAAGTTGTATTTTCAGTTGAATTTGGGGAAACCGCTTGAAGCATTTGTTGTGTTAAATATTTCAATTACTTTTGTTTGATTTGTTCACTGCAAACAGCTGAAAGTCTGTAAATTTTCACAATAATCCTGATTTGCAATGGGGGTTGAATAATATTGATTGTAACTGTATTTAATTTCCTATGCATATTAACGTTATTAATAAACAGAGATTGGTTGGCGGTAGATTGTGCCTTAAATAATTAAGTGACAATTTCTGAATACCTTCAACACATGCAGTGATTTTATTTAGCATATTTCCTCAACTACTTTAAAAATGAATTCCTAGCTACGCCACTTCAAACTGTTGAAAATGGGTCCGAATGATAAAGATGTTGCACAATGATGATTGTTAATATTATGCTATTAAAGTGTACAGTAGATACGTTATTAAAAATGTGACATTTTTAACATAGCATACACAGTCTGTGCAATGCAAAAAATGACATCTTAGCAAGTACAAATACCATGAATATAGCCACATTTATCTAGTGTCTCTTAGGCCAAACAGACTTCATATAAATTCATAATGAACTTTTAAGGTTTCTTCCTCTTAACATCTTAGGGAGTTTTTCCTTGCCACCGTCGCCACCGGCTTGCTCAGTTGTGATAAATTTGCAATTTTAATATCTGTATACCGTGTTGATATTTCTGTAAAGCGGCTTTGAGACAATGTCTATTGTAAAAAGCGCTATACAAATAAAATTGAATTGAATTGAATTGAATTATTATAAGATTACAATAAACCACATATATGATTATTAAACCTATTTCAAGCCATTTGTACTCATTTCAATGCAATGTAACATAAAAGCAATACTATTAATATGATGATCTATGATGATCTATGAATCAGAAGACGGAGATGACTGAAATAAATGTAGGAGTGTAGTATATTGCTGATATACATATTGCTGCATTTATAATCCTAGCTGTAATTATCACATTGATATGTGCACATTTCCTGCATTAAATACTCACTGTGAATGCATAACTCAACTCTTAAATGCATCTTAACTAACAGAATATTAAGGAATACTATGGAAGGAATACTAAGCAGGAAATACTACATTAAAAAACAAATGTATGCAAAATGAGGTCACGTGATGTTAATGATAATGATTAAGGCCTTCATTTTGCATGTAGCTAGTCTTGTAGTTATAGATACAGCTTCCTTTACTTGCTAGCAACATTACCCTTGCTATCAACATTCTGGTTAATTGACTAAATTTTGGGTAATGGACATACATCAGACTATTTCTTTAATATAAACTTGCATTATGGTTATATTCTTATTAGAAGTGTGACAGCTCATTATAGTTGGCTAGATCATTTCTAATCCCTTCTAACAAGGTATTAGAGGTTTAGCCTGGGGGATTTTTCCACACACTGGGACTCTTGCTTTGTGCAGACATGCTACATGCAGCTTTGCACCATAGGAAGAGCAAACTCGGCCACAGATGGAAAGAAAACAGGTTGCTTTTGGTGACAGTAGCTGTGGTTAATGCTGTGTGTGGAGTGTGTATGAGTGTGTGACGTGCATGCAGGGGCTGTGTGCACATGCAGACATGCGAGTGTGTGTGTGCATGTGTGTAGTGGCTGTGTGTTTAGTACTCACTGACACACTGCAGACCATGCTTCCTCTGCAGGGTCTTGCTGCACAGTGAGCATGTGGCTCGGCTCGAGAAAGAGCCACGCACAAACTGGTGGCCATTACAGCTGCTGCTAACCACACAAGTGCTCTCCTTCAGCTCCCTTTCCCTTTCTCTCTCCTTCTCTTTCTCCTTCTCCTTTTCCCTCTCTCTGTCTCTCTCTTTCTGCTGCCCCTTTTCACGGTTCTTACCCTGGAACAGAAAGACAACAGAAAAGAACATGCTCAAATTTATATGTTCATATACTGTATTTTATTATGTTATTAAATTATTATGTATATAAACTTGCATGCATGTGCACTGGTGTAATACTAATTATCATCCATCCACCCATTCATCCATCCATCTGTCCGTCCGTCCATCCATCCAGCCAATCATCCATCCTAGCACTAATTCATCATACCTCCAATGTTTTATATCTAACCAATCATCTATCCTGTGCTCCATTTTGTCATTAAGCCATCCATTCTCTCATCTATCCTTCCATCAATTCATCCATCCATCATACTGTACATTTATCCTTGTCCTTCAATCCATTAATCCATTTTGTCATTAAATCAAATCAACCAACCAATAAATTTCACTAATCTTATCATCCATCCATCCATAGATAACCCATCATTCCTACCACTAATTCATCATACCTCCAACCTCTTTATATCCATCCATCCATCCAAATATTCATCCCTCCAATCATCCCCTCAATTCATCTACCCATCTATTAACCCCATCACTCATTCTAACATCCAGCTATAGCATCAACACACATTCATTCCTTTATCCTCTCATCCATAACCCATTCATCCACCCAGTAGAATTGATAGATCCTGTTATCCATTCAATACCCATCCACTGGATTGTGTATCCACCCATGTTCCAGTTACCCTTACATACACTCATGCACTTACTCATTAATCCTGTCATACATGTACATTTATATATAACTCAAGATTTCATGCACTATCACTGCAGTACTGTACAAATGTATGTTAACGTGTCATGTAACTAAGTAAGATGACCAAACCATCCATCTATCCATCCATTTTCCGTACCGCTTATCCTACACAGGGTTGCGGGGAGCCTGGAGCCTATCCCAGGAAACTCTGGGAACGAGGCATTGCAGGCCACAATCACACACCCATTCACACACTACAGACAATTTATAAACGCCAATCAGCCTACAACACACGTCCTTGGACTGGGGGAGGAAACCAGAGCACCCAGATGAAACGCTTGAAGCACGGGGAGAACATGCAAACTCCACACACACAGGGCGAAGGCGGAATTCAAACCCCCAACCCCGGAGGTGTGAGGCAAATTTGCTAACCACTAAGCCACCATGCCTTCCTGACCAAATCATCACAAGATAAAACTTTCAGTTTTAGTCTTAAATGCAAATGGGTTAAAAAAAAAAAAACAGGAAGTTACAGCACATATTGCTACAATATTTCCTGTAATCCAAATCATGGTGCTCAAACAGAGGAAGTGTGTTGTCCTGCAGAATAATAAATCATCATGAGTGTTATGTATCCTCACCTTGTCTTTGTTGAAGGATCCGGTCATTCGGTTCCTCAGCGAGCTCAGAGTGCGTTTCACCTTTGTGCCCTTCTCTGTCCTCTCCATTCTCTCCTCCTCTTCCTCATTCCTAAAGTCCCCAGAGAAGAGGATAAGTGACAGATTTTAGAGTATGTGAGGGGAAGTTTGAAAAATTCTTCTAATATACAGTTTACAATTTTAATGACAGAAAACAGTAGCCTCTGAATAAAATAAAAATATGGTGAAAATATGCCTGACAATTATAGTTTTTCTCAAAATATCTATATTTTAAAGATCTAATGCAGATGATTAGCCTCCTTCACTGGGAGCATAGAGAGACCACTCAGAGACCACGCCTCCTTGATTGCAACTGATGGACACAGAGGCCACACCACTCCTCCTTCACTATGACAGAAACACACAGACTACACTTTACTGTTTCTTATGCACAGAGACCACACCTCCTTTATTGTGACTGACAGACTCAGAGACCACTATGTGACAGAAGCACACAGTCTACGCTTAATTTACTGTTTCTTATGCAGAGAGACCACGCCTCCTTCACTGTAACTGAAGAATAGAGGACACGCCTACTGCACTGTAACTGAAGAATAGAGGACACGCCTCCTTCACTGTAACTGAAGAATAGAGGACACGCCTCCTTCACTGTAACTGAAGAATAGAGGACATGCCTCCTTCACTGTAACTGAAGAATAGAGGACATGCCTCCTTCACTGTAACTGAAGAATAAAGGACACACGTCCTTCACTGTAACTGAAGAATAGAGGACATGCCTCCTTCACTGTAACTGAAGAATAGAGGACACACCTCCTTCACTGTAACTGAAGCACACATGCCATGCCTCCTTTACTGTTATTAAATCACAGAGACCATTCCTCCTTCCTGCTTTTAGTTTTTTTGAGAGTACTTAGAAGAAAAAAACATGACTGGACTTACTCGATGGAGAGAAATTCATACCAGGTGACATTTTCTTTCCTGTCAGCACTCGAGGTTACGCGATTGGCCCTACGGATGACACACACACACACACACACACCTTTACTGTATCACACAAATGCAAGTGTAAACCACAGAGACACCATAGCCAGGAAGTCATGTCAGAAACACTCAGAGTGCTCATGCAGGATTGCAGGATTTATTTTTGTCTCAAAATGAGTGCAGTGATGAAAAGCAGCAAAGTGAGTGAAACATCACACTTTCAAATTAGCATGGAATGTTTCGGCCAAGAATGAAATGCACAGAATGTCCTGAGGCATGTTTGGTGATTGATGCTTGCCGTTTAATTTTGCTACCAGACTAATGTTGCTAACAAATAATAGAAGCTTATAGCTACCAGTTTTACATGGTGCAATTAATGTGCATGTGTAAATAATCTCACAGTAGGTTTTGTCTCAGACTGACTTCTTGATGTGCTTTCTGACATAATATTATCTATAAACATAGACACAGAGATAAACACACTTGTAGCATAAAATCATTTTCTTCCTCCGCACACTGTTTGGTGTCAGACTCAGACAGGAGACACAGACTAATGTTTAGAAATGATATTACTGATTTGATTTGAAACGGTTATTTACGTACAAGTTGTGTGAGGCGAGGAAGTGATGCATCATACTAAACTGGAAATAAGCTTCCATTAATTGTTAGCTACATATACTAGTAACTAAAGATACTAAACATGAATCTGCCAGCATGCATTTTATTTTTGGGTGAAAGTTTCCTTTAATGCTAACCAGACTCGGTGGATTGTGGCCACTGGGCTTTGCATGCTGCCGAGTGGCTGTTTTAGCCTAGAGAATGGTCACGTGTGTGTGTGTGTGTGTGTGTGTGTGTGTGTGTGTGTGTGTGTGTGTTTGCGTTTGCCAGATATTGCAGGCTCCTGTCACTCTGTTTACTTACCAGTGATACAGCTTAAGCTCATGCAGAACTTTTTGTACCATCAGCCTAAGACAAACAAGACACAGAGACTAAACGTGTGTGTGTGTGTGTGTGTGTGTGTGTGTGTGTGTGTGTAGTAGGAAGAGGAGGAGGAGGGATTACTGCTGGTGCTGTGAAACAAAATATCCAACCTCATTGTGCTTTGTCTTTTTTTTTTTTTATCTCTCTGTGTCTGACTTTCTGTTCAATGTACCAAAGAGATAACATGTAAATGACAGGAAGACAAAAACTATTTTTTATAATAATTACTTGTGTGGAACTTGTACTATGAACTGAAAGATCAGACTCACTACTTAAAACACATTTTTGTTGATCAAGACTATCTATTTTGGGGGTGTATATAACAGCAAAGAAACCTGTGATTTATTTAGAATTGATTCTGAATCAGTTTGGCTGATCCACTTAGCAGAGTCATTAAGAAAGAACAATTAATTCTTGAATCACAAATCACTAATTACATATTACAAGCTCACAAGAGTAACTCTGTTTATATATACAGTGTCCTCCATTAATATTGGCACCCTTGGTAAATATGAGCAAAGAAGGCTGTGAAAAATTATCTTTATCGTTTGGCTATAAGAAAATAGCACACGCATTGAAAATGCCCATTTCCACCATCAGGGCAATAATTAAGAAGTTCCAGTCAACTGGAAATGTTATGAATCAACCTGGAATTGGACGTGTGTCTATATTGTCTCAACGCACTGTAAAAAGGATGGTTCGAGTGGCCAAAAAATCTCCAAGGATCACAGCTGGAGAATTGCAGAAGTTAGTTGTGTCTTGGGGTCAGAAAGTCTCCAAAACTACAATCCGAAGTCATCTACATCAGCACAAGTTGTTTGGAAAGGTTTCCAGAAAAAAGCCTCTACTCACATCCAAAAACAAACTCAAGCATCTTCAGTTTGCCAGACACTACTGGAACTTCAAATGTGATCGGGTTCTATGGTCAGATGAAACAAAAATAGAGCTTTTTGGCAATAAACACCAGAGGTGGTTTTGGTGCACACAGAGAGGTTGCCATATGGAAAAGTACCTCATGCCCACGGTTAAATATAGTGGAGGCTCTTTAATGTTTTGGGGCTGTTTTTCTGCCAGAGGACCTGGAAATTTTGTTAGGATCCATGGCGTCATGGACTCTATCAAATATCAACAGATATTAAATGAAAACTTGACTGCCTCTGCCAGAAACCTGTGGGGTGACCTGACGAGGAGAGTTCACCAGCATGGACTCAAAATTTGAAGGGTCTGGAGAGATTCTGTATGGAGGAATTGTCTCAGATCCCTTGCCATGTATTCTCCAACCTCATCAGGCATTATAGGAGAAGACACAGAGCTGTTATCTTTGCAGAGGTAGCACAAAGTATTGACTAAAAGGGTGCCAATAATTGTTGCAAACCTATGTTGAACAAATATATATTTTTTTAGAAACCTGTGTTTTGTTTGCAATTATTTGATGTTCATGAGAGCAAAGTATTTTTGTGAATTTTTTTTTAGCAAAAGATCGAAAGTTTAAACAATAAAGACAAATTGCTCATATTTACCAAGGGTGCCAATATTAGTGGAGGGCACTGGAAATATATATATTGCCAACAAAGTATATATTGCTTATCCTCGCGGGGAGCCTGGAGCCAATCCCAGGGGACTCTGGGCACAATCATATATATTCACAGTCTCATTCATACGTTACGGACAAGCTGGAGATGCCAATCAGCTACAAAACATGTCTTTTGACTGGGTGAGGAAACCGGAGTACGCAGAAGAAACTTCTGAAGCACAGGAAGCATGCACGCACAGGGCAGAGGTGGGATTTGAACCCCCAGCCCAGAGGTTAACCACTAAACCACCCTACCATATACTGGGACATGAGTATTCGCAATAGCAAATAATAAAATGGAAGCATTCTACATATCAGTAGACAGGGTTTGGCCTGCTGGAACTGCACATGAATATTAATTTCACTAATGGAACATAATAAAGCTGGATTGTTTAATGGAATACGAATGTGTTGAACTTACATGTGACATTGTCCTTCTGCTGAGCGCAAATTCTCATCCGAATCATGTTCCTCTAAAACAGACAGAAGCAACATCACTCACAGGGACAAATTATAACTGTAATAAACCCTTCTAAATTTAATAAATCCTCCTGCCCTGAAAAAAAAGTAAAGAAATACAATGTAATGAATAAAATATTTGTGGATGTACAGTTATAGGAAAATAATCAATGACTGGGTGGCTGACGCGAGTGTCATGGAAATACCGGAGAAGGCACTTGACACCATTTCCCATCAGCTCACTGGAGCATGTCACATGACTGCCTGAACCTGTGTCACATTTCTGTTAATGAGCGCTATTATTTACGTCACGCCTTGCACCACACTTTTGTCTTATGGTTATGTTCTGTAGTCATTGTATTTCTGCCTCGAATTCATAGTTCTTTTTCTGTGTCTAGTCTACTACATTTTCACTATTTGTTTATTTTCATTCAATTCTTATCTGCACTTGCATCCACATAACCGCAATTACATGACAAAGAGTTAGTCTGACCATCCCAAATTTGAATATTTTTCCACTAACACCAGGTCCTGAAGTGTTTTAATTCTCTTATACTTCAGAAATGTTACTTTTTACATGTCTATAGTTAGACTGAATGTAGTGGAATATCTGTGAAACAATTTCATTCCTGGCATCGCTGACATAATAGCAGTTATAAACATTCATTTCCTCACCATCCTTTCCCCCCCCTCACTCTTAATAAGCTGCTTGTCATGTTACTGAGAAACTGTAAAGTGTAAACTCTGATGCCCTGAAGATGTAGAAACGATAACGTATTAGAACGAGTGCATTAATATAAACCCATGATTTTGTAGCTGCACTACTGTCAGAGCTGCTGTTATAGAAGATTAATTAACACCTTCTGACTGTAGTGTAATTGGAGATCAGGTGGAGAGTGTAAGTGTGTGATCAGCTCCTCACCTCCGGCAGCTCGGGCTGCCTGTTTAGAAGTTTCCAGAATGCGTGAGACCCTCTCAGCTTGAGACTTTTCATCTGATGATACAATCTCAGATCGGGAATACACCATCCTCCCTGGGGTGGAAGGCTGCTAAAGAGCAGAGTAGTTTATGAGTCAGTCTCTCCCTCTCTCTTTTTCTGTGTGTGTGTGTGTGTGTGTGTGTGTGTGTGTGTGTGTGTTAATGAGGATTATAGATCGTATAGATTGTAAATTACTGCGGATTTAGGGAGCTCTGTTTCTCCGGATGTAGCGAACTCCTCCACCGAGCTCTGAGACTGGCTCTGATCATCTCGCTCCCCGTCACTGTCTATACTCCTGGTGTCCAGACTAAACCTACACACACATTGTATACACATAACACATAACAAACACAACATGTTAAAGCTACAAAGCTGTCTCATTAAATTACACCTCAATATACATCAGCTTCAATCCGTACAATTATTGATGAGTTACTGTGATTTTGAATACAGATTTTGCTGTTGAAACCACTTATTTATTTTAATTAGACACCAATTTAATTAACATTTTTTGAAACTCAGTCATTTCATCCATCCATCCATCCATTTTCTGTACTGCTTACTCGACATAGTGTCACGGGGAGCCTGGAGCCTATCCCTGGGGGCTCGGGGCACAAGGTGGGGGACACCCTGGACGGGGTTCCAACCCATCGCAGGGCACACACATTCACACAGCCATTTACACAGTACAGACAATTTAGTAATGCCGATCAGCATACAACACATCTCTTTGGACTGGTGGAGGAAACCCCTGAGAACATGCAAACTCTGTGCATACAGGGCAGAGGCGGGATTCGAACCACCAACCCTGGAGGGGCAAGGTGACATGCTGCAGTGGCTGAGCTGCATTACTGGAAGACTTCAGTACACATCGCTCTTTCACTATTTAGTTTAGTTACCATTTTCAGCTCTCGCTGCCTTTTATGGAGATTTGTGGACGTGCCTAAATGTTGTAGCCCTGATGTAGTGTGACAATTTATTGCATCTTTCTAAGAAACAAGAGGAATCTGATTTAGTGTTAAACACGCAAGTGTTACATATAACAAGAGCCAATCATGTTCCAAATAAGTATCTTCTGCTATTCAACTGGTTTAAATGGGCACCAGGGCTGGAGATGAGGTGTGTAGATTTGGAGGCATTCTTAAATTGGATGTTTGTTTCTTTACAGTTAATGACAAAAGAAACATTGTAAAAACTGAGAGATTGTTATTAGAGATGAGTTAACATATTTTTGAATTGTTAAATGTTTCAAAAATAATTAAAAATTAAATTAAATTTTTAAGAGATATAAGAGGGTTAGATGGCACCGCAATCATGGACTGTGATGGTGTTTTTGGTGTGTCCAGTTTGCCATGTCTCTTGGACATGGCACTTTTGTCACTCTGCAGTCGTGTGTTCAGGGGTGTTATTAGTGCACTCTTTGTAGATCAGATGGTTCCTCTTTTGCTCAGCAGCGTGTATCACTTCACACAAATGAGTGAATATGCAAAACGTCTCTTGTTCTATTTGACTAAAATATACTGTTTTATCATGAGCCTTTATGTGCTCAAGTTCCTATTATGAACTAAATCAGATTTCGGTTACACTTTCTATGAAGGCTATATATATACAGTGGGGGAAATAAGTATGGGACACCAACTTTTTTCAGTCAATATATTTCCTATGAGGTTATTCACATGAAATTTTCACCAGACATCAGTATTAACTCAAGAAATCTGGAAATTAAAGTCCATAAATAAATAAAGTTATGTGTAATAAAGCAGAATGTAATAAAGTGAAATAAATTGTGTAATAAAGTGGAATACAGCAGTATATAACTGTATGTTATAGCAGCTATAAACAGTCATTCCCTCACCAGACTCTTTTTTTCTCTCTCTTGAAGTTAATAAGACAAAAAAGAAAACTTAGTTGCAGCTTTACCTCTGACTGTTACAAGGTGCTGAAAATGGAGACTCTTTCTATAAATGTTAAATATATATCTCCTTACTATAGATTTTTTTTGTTTTAATAATAATGTTTAATCTGTCAATTATAAATCTTAGATTATGTGCATCTTACAAGTCCCAATGAAAGAGTTAGTACAGAAACGCTAAGAAATGCTGATATTTTTTTTAAACTGTATATTTACTGATGCAAACCAGGCTTCGTCTAATTCAGGTTAATTCAATGTCCGAATTTACATACTTTATAAAACCAATAAATATCATTTTTGGATGTTGTTGGAATTAAAATGTTTATTTCACGGTGAACACATTGAGAAGGAGAAAGACTTTGACAGAACAGTTAGTTGGAAAATCACTTGTTATTCAATCGTTTACTGAGGTGCTTTTATAAAAAAAAAGTTATAAAATCCAACATTAATTTTGCTTTGTGTTTTCATCTAGATTTACAGTTCGACACAGAAGGGTGATGTCAGGAAGCTGCTCCCATACACCAGCCTGTAATGATTTGAGGTAATCTTTCAGTTCCTGTAACATGTACGCTTACATGTTAACATGCTTTAATACTAGTTTTAGTGATCTAAAACTCAGCATGTTTAGGAGACACGTGTTGTTTTTTAAACTCCTGTGGCCATATTTGAGATAAAGAGGAAGTTACTTTTTCAGATGGAGTGCCGGCTTGATTAAGTTTGAATGTTTATTACAGCTCACATATTATAAGTGGTATTTTATAACAAAAAGTCTATTTTGTTATGAAGCCTATTCGTTACGCAGACATAGTGAATCGAGAACCTTGTATCCAATGATATGCTATAATACAACGTATCATTACACCCCTATGCACTCCATAGTTCAATTAGGACCTGAAGCTTTTGTAAGAAAGAAACTATTAAATGGCATTTTCATTTTTCCATTTTACCTTCTCCCCAGGCCAAGCGGATTCAGTGGGATGTCTGAGCTGTGTCTCCGCGAGGTGGACATAGACCTGACCAGGATGGGGAAATTGTCCCTCTCCAAGTCATCCACGCAGATCTCGTCCAAACTCTCTGCCGATTCCATCTTCTCTCCCTGATCAGACAGCAGGTTTGTCTTACTGTGGGATGGTGAGCAATTTTCTACGTACGATCCACAGTGCAGCGTGGGTGATGGGTAGAAGAATAGTCCAGAACTGAGCTGTGTTTGGTCCCCTGGGTCAATAAATACAGACAGGGGGCTCTCAGAGGGCACACACTCCCCACCAGGTCTGGACTGCAGGTCTCTGAAATACTCAGAGTCTCTCAGAGAAGAGTTCAGGTCCAATAAGTCGTCTGTCCCGCACTCGAAATCACTCTCAACTAAACAGGAACTCTGAGAGAGTGAAAGGAAAACAGCACAGCTTTAGTGTAGGGTATTCAGGTGAAAAAAACCCTACATGACTGACCCAGAAACTTATTTGCTTTATTTCCCCAAAGTTCTCTCCATTTCAACACTATGCTTGGATTCCAAATTTAACAGGTTCTACAGAATTTAAGTATTTAAAAAAACAATACTGAAATTGATTATTTGCCTGTAATAGGATATCCTAAAATTATGTATTTCTCTTTTACCACAAATACCACTTGCCACTGATCACAACTTTTCTTTTCATTATTATAATCTTTTTATCACTCCTATGTCTTGAAGATGTCAGAAAACTTAAAATCATAGCTTTACCTTTGACTGGTACAAAGTGACACTGGAGACTCCTTCCATAAATATTAAATAAACATCTCCTTAAAGAAAACCTCACCATATCAATAATTATGGTTTTATTCACTGTAGGAATTTTACCATATTTTTGCTGTCTCTAGTCAAGAGTAAATAAAACGGTGTTCTGGGTTTGTAGGTTATAGATTTAATCTTATATGTCTGAATGGCTTTTTAGTGCTTGTTGAAATATTATTTTCTTTTTCAGTGCATTAAAATATTGATTTCATATACTGTTTTTAAATTTAGAAATAAAAACCTAATGACGCTGTAAAGAAGAATCTTTTTAAGGAACCTGTCAAGCAAATTGTGTTTAAAAAAAGGTGAGATTTGTATACAGAACAGTGTAATTACTTCCCAATTATTTAACACTCTTAAGGATCCATGCAGGTTCTTTCAGCTGTATTACTGTAGTTTGGTTATTTCCTAATCTAACACATTTTTAGTAAAACGGTCCTTATCAAAAGGTCCTCACCTGATCTTCAGGTGTGCTGCTGAAGAAGCTGTCGGATGAAGGTGAGGAGGAAGATCTCATCCCTGAGATCGTAGCACTTGGCCGTATGCATGGTTTACTCTCTGAACCTTAAAAGATAGAAGCGCAACATCTCTTTACCAGTATGAAGGTATTTCATCTATTGTTTGCACTCTATATATACACTTATGTTTATAATTACAGTGGTGCTTGAAAGTTTTTAGAATTTTCTACATGTCTGCTTAAATATCATTAGATTTTCACACAAGTCCTAAAAGTAGATAAAGAGAACCCAATTAAACAAATGACACAGCCCAGATGCAGCAAAACAGGCCCAAATCGTGATACTACCACCACCATGTTTCACATATAGGATAAGGTTCTTATGCTGGAATGCAGTGTTTTCCTTTCTTCAAACATAACACTTCTCATTTAAACCAAAAAAATGGTCTCATCCATCCACAAAACATTTTCCCAATAGCTTTCTGGCTTGTCCAAGTGATCTTTAGCAAACTGCAGATGGACAACAATGTTTTTTTTGGAGAGCAGTGGTTTTCTCCTTGCAACCCTGCCATGCACACCATTGTTGTTCAGTGTTCTCCTGATGGTTAGCCAATGTGAGAGAGGCCTTTATTTGTTTAGAAGTTACCCTGGGTTCCTTTGTGACCTCGCAGACTCTTACATGTCTTGCTTTTGGAGAGATCTTTGTTGGTCGATCACTCCTAGCAAGGGTAACAGTGGTCTTGAAATTCCTCCATTTGTACACAATTTGTCAGACTGTGGATTGGTGGAGTCCAAACTCTTCTGAGATGGTTTTGTAAACTTTTCCAGCCTGATGAGCATCAACAACTCTTTTTCTGTGGTCCTCAAAAATCTCCTTTGTTTGTATCACAGTTCACTTCCACAAACATTTATTGTGAAGATCAGACTCTGATATATCCCCATTCTTTAAATAAATGAAGGTGCTCAGTCATACCTGATTGTCATCCCACTGATTGAAAACTCTAATATCACCTTCAAATTAACTTCTAATTCTAGAGGTTCACATACTTTTGCCACTCACAGATATGTAATACTGGATCATTTTCCTTAATAAATAAATGAACAAGTATAATATTTTTGTCTCATTTGTTTAACCAACCAACCAACAAATCAAGCAATCAATCCACCCACTCACCCACCCACCCATCCATCCTTCTATCCACCCACCAATCCCTTCCTCCATCCATCCATCCCTCCATCTATCCATCCACCCACCCACCAATTCATCCATCCATCCATCCATCCATCCACCCACACATCTATCCATCCATCCATCCACCCACACATCCACCCACAAATCCATCCACCCACACATCTATCCATCCATCCATCTACCCACACATCCATCTGTCCACCCACACATCCATCCATCCACATCCACCCACCAATCCATGCACCCATCCATCCATTAGCCAAGCAATTAACCAACCAAACAACATGACCAATCACTCACCCACTCACTCAATCAACCAACCAAAAATCAATCAGTCCATCCATCTGCCAATAAAGTAAGCTCCAAATCAACCAACAAGCCAATCAATTAATCAATCAATCAACCACTTAATCAAGTTACCCATTCATCCATTAGCCAATCAACTGACAAATTAATCAAATCAACCAACTGTCTGAATCAACCAGCCAATCAATCAACCAAATAACATTTAGTCCATCTGCACATTCATCCAGTAACTGACTAATAAACCAACATATTAACAAACCAAACAACCAATCAAATCAGCCATCTAACCAATCGGTTTTTATACAGTTAAATCCAAATGTCTGAGTGCATTACCAACAACTGCTTTTATGTTTCTCAGACATGATCATCATTCCTCACTGATATCAGTCCAGTACAGTGTGTTCTTACTGACTGAAAGCCACAGGCAAGAGAACACCGAACACACAGAGATTTGATGACCTCGGAGACTGTGTGACACGAGTTTATACGTTCTGTTTAAATAAAATACACAGTGTCATACCTGGGGAAGATCAACCATTAACCAATCAACTGTTGTGTGAACAAATGTTCAGATGGATTTCAGCTTCTTACAAGAGTTTCTCACACACAAACATTGGATGCATCTTTTTTTTTTAATACTTCTTTGGAAGGAAATGCTTGGGACTATTAAATTTTTTTTAGAAATGTCTTTGGTGCACCTTCCAGCTATGTGCCTCTAAGCTTTTAAAATGTTTTTTTTTTTTTTAAACAGAAGCACTTTAATCTCTTTCACACAAAAAATTTACACACTGTAAATATAATTAGTATAATAAATATAAATATAATAAAATCAATCCTAACTGAAGAAAATCCAGTCAAGTCTCTTTATATGTAAAAAATTAAAATAAATAATAATAATTCTCAAAATAATTTTTCTTTTCCAAATCCAATTCCAATTTTTGCCATTTGCTACGGGATCTGAAATCCTATATGTTTTCTCTGATATCCGATCCACCATTTTTTGTTGGTATTGGCCTAATACTGGTATCAGATTGTTGCCAGTTCTAATTATAAATCCAGAGGTGTTTTTGGACCTGACTGTATATACAATAATACAGTTATATCCTGGTAGGCGGTAAACAGCAGCAGCCTGCTGTATAAACTATAAAAGCGTGTTTAAACTATCTTTATCCATGTCTTATCTCTGAATATATCCCATATTAAAACAGTCAATTAAGGTTACACATTAATTAACAGGAAGTGGAAGTGCAGATGTAGTGAGGCAGCCAGAATGTAAACATCGCCTCCTTGATCTGTTATAGTGCAGAAGCGCCAGTTTACTTTAGCAGAACCCTCTTGTGTTTGTTAGTGGAAATGAGCTTTAACAGCACAGCTGGGAGCTTCAGCCATGTGTGGCCTAGGAAAGTACTGATAACCGTTTTATAACACAGTATAGTTGAATTCTGGAGTTTGATTGGTCAGAAGGTATAAGTAGTGCAGCTGCAAGTCACAGGTTTATACTAATGCACTCATTCTAATACGTTATTGTTTCTATAGTAACATTCACGGGAATTTGTAAGGTGGACGTGCCACATTCTATTCAGGGGGTGAATAATTTTGAAACTGGACACATCATTATAAGTTGCATTTTCAGTTGAATTTGGGGAAACCATGTGAAGCATTCATCGTGTTGCTATTTCATTTGCTTTTGTTTGATTTGTTCACTGCAAACAGCTGAAAGTCTGTAAATTTTGACAATAAACCTAATTTGCAATGGGGATTCAATAATTTTGATTGCAACTGTATATCTATCCATCCATCCATCACAGACATATATCTCTCCTACTATCCATTCCATCTATATCTAGCTATCCAGCCATTCCAGCTATATATCTATCCCTCTATCACAGCTATATATATATCCATCCATTCCGTAACAGTGATATGTCTATCCACCCATCCATCACAGCTACATATCTCTCCATCTCGCCATCCTTCCATCACAGCTATATGTGATGTGACAAGTTGAAATAAGAAGGTGATGCAAAACAGGTGAGGCAATTGTCTAATCATAGTATATAATGAGCTTCCAAAAAAGGCCTAATTCTTCAAGAGCAAGGATGGGTCAAAGCTCAGCAATCTGCCAACAGATGCGACAGTGAATAATCCAACACTTTGAGAACAACATTCCCCAAAGACAAATCGGTAGGATTTTGGACATTCCACCTTCTACAGTGCACAATATAATTAAAAGGTTCAAGGAATCCGGTCAAATCTCGGCGCGTAAAGGGCAAGGCCGAAATCCACTTCTGAATGTGCGTGATCTCCGATCCCTCAAACGTCACTGTCTAAAAAACAGTCATGAGTCTGTAATGGATATCCTGACATGGGCTCGGGAATACTTTGGTGAACCGTTGTCAGGTAACACCATTCGCCGCTGCATCCACAGATGCAAGTTAAGGCTTTACTATGTAAAGCAGAAGCCGTACATCAACACTGTCCTGAAGCGCCGACGACTTCTCTGGGCATGGTTTCATCTGAGGTGGACAGTAGCACAGTGGAATTGTGTTTTGTGGTCTGACGAGTCAACATTTCAAATAGTTTTTGGACAAAACAGCCGTCGTGTTCTCCGGACCGAAGAGGAGAAGGACCATCCAAGTTGTTATCAGTGTCAGGTCTAAAAGCCAGCGTCTGTCATGGTATGGGAGTGTGTCGGTGCCCATGGCATGGGTGACTTGCACATCTGTGAGGAAACCATTAATGTAAAAATATATGTACACATTTTGGAGCAACACATGATGCCATCCAGAGCAGGACAACGCCAAACCACATTCTGCCCGGATTACAAGCGCATGGTTGCGTAAGCAGAGAGTGCGGGTGCTAGCATGGCCTGCCTGCAGTCCTGACCTGTCTCCGATTGAGAACGTGTGGTGCACGTTCATGAAGAACAAAATAAGGCAACGAAGGCCCCATACAATTGCGCAGCTGAAGAAATGCATAATGGCTGACTGGTGGGAAATTCCACTTTCTAAACTTAACCAACTGGTGTCTTCTGTGCCTATTTAGTGTTTAGTGTTATTAAAAGAAAAGGTGATGTTGCACAGTCGACTGTCCCAACTTTTTTGAAGTGGGTTGCAGTCACCAGATTTGAAATAAGTGTATATTTTTTAAAATAAATTAAATTCAAGTAAAACATCTAATCATGTGTTAATAATGTGTTTTAAATATAATACAGGGTGAATTCAAATAGCTCTTTTTGTTTTTTTGCATTTTCCATACTGTCCCAACTATTTTCGGAATTGGGGTTGTAATATTTATGCTGCCAAGCGAAAGATTTTGAGCATGTTATTTTTAGAACGCTGTTATGTTGCTATGCTAGTGTTTTCTTTCCTGTTAACACGCTATGAATTCTTCCATATTTAGAGAGCTGTATCATGGCTATGACCTTGATGCCCATCAGCATGCCCTGAGTAGTGTTTAATAACAGTTCAGATATTAATAAGATAAATCTCTGAGTACAGGAACTTCCTTTCTCTCTCTCTCCCTGTACCGCTGTTGCTGCTGCAGATGATCATAACATGTAAAATGACACAAGCCAGACCCCCACCCCCCCAACCCCCCCTCCCAAAATTCCCTCCGGCTCCTGACGCCGGGTTAGTCTGCATCCACATCAAACGTGCAGTATGTAAGCCCCACCGCTGCCATTCATGCACCGGTATCCTTTTATGGGTCGACTCCTGACACCATACGTTACAGCCGGGGGAAAATACCTTAGTGTTTTAGTGGCTCAGATGGAACAAAGTGCTCACAAGTACACTTTACAGATTAGGAAGAACTTTGTGCTGTGTGTGTGTGTGTGTGTGTGTGTTTCACTGTGCTGATACTTAATGAAATACCACAAACACTTTACGTGAAGATTTCCTCAACAAAGATAGTTGATATTTTCAAGAAGTTGAAAAATTACTGACTCCTTCAATGCAAATGAACCCTTAAAGACCTAGATCGATTTTTGGGAAATCTGACTCTCCTGAATTTGTTTGGTTTTTCTAACCTATTCCAGCAGTCAGCATCAAGTGCCATATATCGTTTTAAATAGGAGAACTTTATTCTTCAATCTAGCTCATTTAAAGTCCCAATTAAAAAAGTGTTTTGTCTGAGAATGGATGAATTATCCAGAATTTTTTGAAAAACGGCAGAAACAGTTTGGTGTGTTTTTTTTAGTTTTTTTTTTTACTGTGAACTCAAACAAAACCTCCTGAAGTTTGGATTTTTTTTCTTTAGAAAGTTATAGCTGGATGTTTTAGACTTCCAAATGAAATTTTTGTCTTCAGCTAACATTCCCTTAGCAAGTTCTAATCATTTATTACAATATTATTCTATTATTTTTATAATTATTATTTTTTATTTATTATTATTGGTGGAGTAGATGACAGTTTGAACCAATCTGGGCACGGGGGTGGGACTAAGCAGCTACAGCTGTGTCCTGGCTCAGGAACAGACTGCATGGGTTTCCTTGACGAATCAATGCTGCAGAATGTGATAGCGTAACCAGGACTACAGGACTACAGGACAACTGAGACAAATGTGAACTGACACAATGTGAACTGAAAAGCTGAGACTCTCCACTTTACAGGACTTTTTTAAAGCATACAGATTGGAATAACGGTTCAATAGTTATGAAACATTTTAAAATAACAGCTATTTTTAGCCACGGGTGGCGGTTTTGGTCTTTGAGGGTTAAAAAAAACAGTTGACTTGACCTTTTAATGCAGGTGAAAGTTCACTGACTTCACCTTTAATGTCGGGTTAAAAAATATTGCCCCCCACCTTTAGTGTCTGGTAAAAAAATCACAGACCCCAACTTTAATGTCAGTTGAAAAATCCCTCACATGACCTTTAATGCTAGATGAGTGTTTGTTGGGAACTTATTTGTCATGCTTCATAATATCATTTATATAATTAGGGTTAATATTAACGTGGGGATCCCTGGCTGTACTTTTGTGTTAATTCTGCCCAGACTGGGGCTTTCACATCGCCGGTCAATAGAGATGCAGTTTAATACAACTGGGTCAAAGGTGCGATTACATCAAAGGGGGAGACCCAAGTCCACTTCTTCTTTCAGTACTCATCACTTGTATCATGAGACGCCTGTAGGCACATGGCTGTCACATCATCCTGAGCTGTTTTAACACATGCTGTAACAGTGTGCTAGTCATGAGAAGTGGATTGATGGTTAAAACCACATTCATGCATTGAATAGACGCTCGGAAGTCAAATATAGAACATAAACGTCATATAAGCTTCCTAGAAATGGAAGACCTAGGCACAGTGTGAGAAACACTCAGCTTTACAAAGTCTTCTAAAGTAAACACACTAAGTGCAGGTTGGTTAAAAAATACTTAGATTGTAATTTAGCAATGATTATCTCATATCATGTGATAGCTTTCCTGAAGTTCCAGCAGAAAGCAGCACTCTGAAGATAGGAATGAAATTCAATGTACCGGAGTTTTTACTGAAAAATGCTGCAAAATGTGTAAAATCATCATCTTCCTGCAGCACTGTAGTCAATATCTGCACTGTCAATGTCTTCTATTCTTCTGGGTGTTATAAACTTATTATTATACTGATCTAATTTGTTGTAATTGATCATTTCAACATCATCTTATAAAAAACAAAACAGGCAAAAACCTGCAAGAACTAATTTACAAAGAAAGAAAAAAATAACGGAATCTAAGCCCAATCCTCAGCAAAGCAGCGGGAATAAATAGTGTTCAGTTTCTACCTCTTTTAAAAGACCATCGTTTCATCCAGAACTTGGAGAAGGACGGCCAGGAGTGGTTGAGGAGAGAATCAGCCATCGAGAACACATTCAAGCAGGAGAGCAAGAGAAACACAGATAACCCCGACATGCAGCAGAATCTAGAACCCACTGGAGTTTAGTGAACAT
This sequence comes from Ictalurus furcatus, assembly GCF_023375685.1. Lineage (NCBI taxonomy): Eukaryota > Metazoa > Chordata > Actinopteri > Siluriformes > Ictaluridae > Ictalurus > Ictalurus furcatus. The sequence continues at coordinate 18,225,317 of NC_071264.1, forward strand.
CTGATCCAACGATCCAAAACTGAGGAGGACAGAATGAAAGGGGAGGGAGGGAGGGAGGGACAGAGAGACAGAGAAAGAGAGAGAGAGATCAAGGGGAATAGAGAGAGAACGAGATAGACAGAGAGAAGACAAAGGAAGAAAGAAAGAATGAACGAAAGAAAGAAAGAGTAAAGGGGTGAGCTGTAGGGAGAGAGAGAGAGAGAGAGAGAGAGAGAGAGAGAGAGAGAGTGAGTGAGAGAGAAGAAAGACAGAGTGTGTGTGAGAGAGAGAGAGAGAGATAAGAAAGACATAGAGACAGACAGGGAAAGACAGACATTAAGAGACAGAGAGAGAGAGAGAGAGACATGTACAACTACAGAGAAAGAAAGAAAGACAATAAGAGGACACAGTGAAGGAGAGAGAGACAGACAAAGGCAGAGACAGACAGAGATTGTGAATGAAACAGGAAGAGAAAGAAAGAAAGAAAGAAAGAGTAAAGGAGATAACTTTAGGGAAAAATAGAGAGAGAGAGAGAGAGAGAGAGAAGAAAGACAGAGTGACAGACAGGGAAAGACAGACATTAAGAGACACAGAGAGAGAGAGAAAGAGAGAGAGAGAGAGAGAGAGAGAGAGAGAGAGAGAGAGACATGTACAACTACAGAGAAAGAAAGAAAGAAAGAAAGAAAGACAATAAGAGGACACAGTGAAGGAGAGAGAGACACGGACAAAGGCAGAGAGAGACAGAGATTGTGAGCGAAACAGGAAGAGAAAGAAAGAAAGAAAGTAAGAAAGAAAGAAAGAAGGAAAGAAAGAAATAATGAGACAGAGAGAGAAAGAAAAAAGAAAAAGAGAGACAGGTGAGAAAAATCCAGTGAGAGAGACAGAGACTGAGAGAGAAACAGAAGAGAGACTGAGAGAGACAGACAGAGACAAAGAGATTGAGAAAGATATAGAGAGAGAGACAGACAGACAGACAGACAGACAGGGATGGGGGTGTATATGGAGAGGAATGATGCATGTCAGAGGCTGAAGCTCTCAGGAGGACATGGAGCGGAAGGAGAGTGTTTTTTGGTCTCGCGCTGACAGAATGAGGACAGGATAAAGAAATTCTGAGAAAACGGATTTGGACTGAAGTGTAGGACTCGTCACTTGTTTCTTTGAACCCAAAGCCAGCTCATATCTCACAGCATCGACACCTTTGTAGTGGCCAGGACTGAGTCAGGAAGGGAAAACTCCGGCAACACAGGACTAGTACACAGACACAATATCACCAGTAGTCGAGAGGAGAATTCATGCTAAAGTGACAGCTGTTGAGAAAATGTAGCGATACTGCATCACATAGAGGAGTTGCTACAACAGGAGAAAGTTAAACCTTTGCTCTATTCAGTAGCTAATTGCTGCTAGCTAATAATAGCTACAATATGAGCAGCTAATAGCTACTAAATCTCATAACTAGAGAAGCTAGCTAATCAGCTAATTAGTTGTTTGTATACATAAAGTACAGAGAAACTGTACAATGTAAAAGTTTGCGTACTCAATTGAAATCTCAATTAAAATTACAGGCATGGAGGCAAAGTTCTACAAAGGGAATATTTTCAACAATTCAAAATTCCTGTATTACTATCCAGTTCACTAACTGATCAGACATAAGAAAAATAACTCACACATACCTAGAATTTAGCTTGCTGGTTGATGCTAATGATTAATAACCCATTTGTAATGAATAATGGCTTATGGGAATGAATTAAGGGAATAAAGCTAATGATTAATAACCCATTTGTCATGAATGCTAAGGCACATTATCAACAAAAACAAAACTTAACTAGGTTGCTAACTTAAGGAACTAATTTCCAAAACTAGCTTCTTTAACGAGCTAATTTACCTAACATAAAGTTAAGTCAACTTAGATTTGATTGTGAATTTTAAAAGCTGATATTTAATTTTTATGTAGGAGCCAAAGCGAGCGTCTCATCCTGTATGAAGCCGCGACTTAGAAAAATAAAGGAAAAAGTTCAATCTCATGGGATTTGTACTGTGAACGTCTAAATAAAACTTAAAGGAGTAAAAAGCAAGTTTCTCCTCGTAGTTGATTAAAGTACATGTATTCAATTTCAATAATACTTGTACAAGTATTCCTACATGTTTGTGTTAGAGTAAACTTGCTCAGATCGATTAAACGGGAGCGTATCTATGTTTTCAGGGTCCTATGTTCGGTTGATATGGCACATAATGAACACATGATGATTTAAAGCTGGATTCAGCATAGGTAAGAGCCGCAACATGTTCATACGTTACATTTTGTTCCTTTTATGAGCGTTTACTGTGTTTTATAGGCTACAGAATGGCATTTCTTCAGTTTAGAGTATACATTTCACTATTGTTCATGCATGGAGTTGGACTGTATAAATCGTATGAATGTAGACTAACAGCTATTTTTAGAGCAGCACAAATGAGGGTTCAGCATGTGCAACCTAGTTCATTTTCCAAGATCATGACTTTCAAGTGTGGATGAAGGATGGATTTTAAACTAATGTATGTTGTTATTCATTTAAATGCATCTTTTGTGTTTAAAGTTAAAAGGTAATAACCCATAGGTTCCTGGGAAAATGAGTCCTGAATACATAAAACCTTTGCGAAAGCTTACTTAATGTGTGTTAACAGAACACTGCCCGGGGGAACGTACAGTAGGACCCTGAGAACGTAGGAACGTCCCATTATTAAATAATACTTTCTGTAACTAAAACAGACATAACCTTGCAGTGCATTTTGAGTAAATATATGGATCATTAGGCATTAAAAGTAGCACTATGTGAAAATAAAATATTAAATTATTACCAATTTGCCAATTGTGTTCTAGCAGTCATTGCAATCATGTGACAGTTAGTAGCTAGCTAATAACCTGCTTGCTAATCGACTGATTAGCTGTTCATTTAAGACGACACTGGGAAGATCAACAAACACATGACTTTTGGCTTCTTGTTAGCAATAATGTACCAAGTCATTATCAGTTAAGCACTAGTCACATATTCAGAAGCTCAGGAGACAGATGCAGATACTGATCTACACCACAGAAATGGAAACCAAAAGAGAAATCAGACTAGGGCACCAGTGTCGATAAACAACAAACGGAAGGAGCTGCGTGTGGGAAAGCACTTACATTAAAAAAAAAACAACAACAAAAAAAAAAAGCCTGCGTGGAGATTCTGTTCATTCACAACACAGTCGATAAACTCTGCTCACTTCCCTAACTCCGCTTGACAAGAAAAGTGAAGTAATAACGACTGTCCAGAAAAAAAGCCTATGGGTATGTTATGTAAGTTATATAAGAAAAAATAAAACACTTCAGGGGTGCTGTTATTGGAAAATGATCAACTTCATGGTGATAAAAATAACATCACCGCATTGTTTCCAATAACAGCACCAATAACCAAAGTGTTTATTCCTCTCTCACCATAGCAGTTACCCTACAATTACATTCTTAAAATTTTATTAAAGAATTATACACTTTTTATCCATTTATAGTTACATTATATGTTGTGGAACATCCAAGACACATATTAGTTCCTGTCCTCCCTTGCGTTATAGCAGCTATAAACAGTCACTCCTTCACCAGCCTCTCTTTCTCTCTCTCTTGAATTTAATAGGACAAAAAATGCAGAACAAAAACAAGAAACTAAAAAGCATAGACTCCTCTGTCCTGAAGCTGTCAGAAAACCTAAAGGTACAGCTTTACCTCTGACTGGCACGTGGCTGGCACTGGAGACTCCTTCCTTTTAAGAACTTTAAGAAAAAAATTCCCCATATCAACGATTAAAAAAAAAAAAAAAGGTAATGTGGCACGACCACGATACAAATCCCTGTGAATGAACGGTTACTATAGAAACAATAAGTTAATAGAACTGGCACATTAATATAAACACCTTCGTACTGCCTACCGCATATTGTACATAAACCACAAGATATTTTAATCTTCAGTAGTTTCAATTTCTCATGTTGCACTTGTTTTAAACGTATGAAGCCGAGTCAGTTCTCTTTGCAGTAAATTGCTTTCACTCAAACAATGAAACTTGTTTGGATTTCAGCTGCTATTTTAGCAGCTTTAGGAACAAACAAACTATACTACACACACTTTAATGCACACGAGTAAGTTTGAGACACTATATAGTAAAAATATCTGGATGGGTTTAGCACCACTAGGAAGCTGCATGAATTACACGGAAAAATTCAACTTTTATTATTGTAGCTAATAATCACATTTCCCACACATGTTTTAGGAACAGTGTGCATACTGTACTGTGTGCACACACTGAACATACAATTCATCCCTTAATGTTTATACTCATTCTTGTTTGTTTTGGGTTTGTTTTTTTCACAGCGTCAGCATGAGCAGCAGCCTTATAAATGAAAATATCCTGTTTTGTATAGTGATGGTACATGATGTACAGAGCTCATAACTAAGCAAAAAATAATACTCACCTCTTTAAAGTAGGTTCAAGGGGAAAAAAACAACCTTTTAAAAATAATGAATGAAAATAAAAATAGTCCCTCAGCAGGTACGAGTAAATACGTCGTGTCTGTTACACACACTGTGAAGAATGAAGGTTTTAACCCAGAAGTCTCTCCCTGACTTCCTTCTTTTATGAGCTCAAAAAACAGAGAAACTCCTCCCTTAGTCATTTTATACACACACACACACACACACACACAGTCATTTCATCTGAAGTGGCAAAGTGCCAAAAAGATGCTGATATACATCAGTGTCTTAAAAACCAGCTTCAATTAATCAATTTAATTTCAGTTGTAGATACATGTGTGTGTGTGTGTGTGTGTGTGTGTGTGTGTGTGTGTGTGTGTGTGTGTGAACAGACAAGTGAGATCTCACTGCCGAATGATGTGTTACATCAACTGTATGTATGCAGTTTACAGCTGCCGCAGGGCAAAAAGGAAGTGAGCGGCTTTGCACAAGCTTCTCGTTTCCATTTGACTGCACTACACACCAACCCATCTTACATCCTAACCAAATTTGAACAAGAATTTTACATAGACATAAAGTGTCCCTGCAATTGATCCTTACAGATATTTTTGTACCTGTCTGTTAGTGTTATGGACACCAATATGATCATATATCTAGAACACAAAATGCAAAAATAAGATATTCTCATTTTAATTCTATCGTTAATTCATCTAATTAAATGCTCGATAATCTAGAAATGTCCTGTTTTTCCAGCAATAATCAAGTACAATCAATGTACACCACAGTGCTGTTAAATTCTGGATTCTGATTGGTCAGGAGGTGTTGATGAATTTTCTAGAACAGCAGCTCTGACAGTAGTGCAGCTGCAAATCACAGGTTTATATTAACGCGCTTGTTCTAATACGTTACCGTTTCTATAGTAACAACTCATTTGGGACTCCTGTGCGGTGCAACAGAAAAGAAGTCCTATTGTCTGGAAATCGCAATCTTGAATCCCAACAATGCCACTGCCATCCATGGCCAGGAATCCATCCATCCATTTTCTGTACTGCTTATCCTACACAGGGCTGCAGGGAGCCCAGAGCCTATCCCAGGGGACTCGAGGCATGAGGCAGGGGGACACCCTGGACGAAGTGCCAACCCATCGCAGCCCACAATCACACACACATTCACACACTACAGACAAGTTGGAAATGCCAATCAGCCTTAAATACATCTTTGGACTGGGGAAGGAAACCGGAGTACCCAGAGAAAACCCCCGAAGCACAGGGAGAATATGCAGGAAGTAATAGCTCTTTCACTACAACTTGTACAGAGGACATGGCACATAAATATACGTCCTCTCACATTCAACTGTTTTTTTTTTTTCCAGCAAAATTCTTAACATGTGTAAATATTTGTAGAACATAAAAACATTCAACAACTGAGACATAAACTGATCAAGTTTCACAGATATTTGACAAGCAGAAATGGAATAATGAATCCCTGAACAAAGTGGGGGTCAATATTAAAAGTAACAGTCAGTATCTGGTGTCCTCCAGCTGCTTTAAGTACTACAGTGCATCTCATCCTCATGGACTGCACCAGATTGGTCAGTTCTTGCTGTGAGATGTTTCTCCACTCCTCCACCAAGGCATTTGCAAGTTCTCCATCACGTCTGGAGGGACACATGGTTACATGTAATTTTCCACTGCAAGGACCATCAGCTGTCCTTCCTGTAGCACTGTCTCAGGCGTCTTACATTACAGACATTGCAGTTTATCGCTCTGGCCACATCTGCAGTTCTCATGCCTCCCTGCAGCAGGCCTATGGCATGTTCACGCAGGTGAGCAGGAACCCTAGACATTTTTCTGCTGGTGTTTTTCAGAGTCAGTAGAAAGGTCTCTTTAGTGTCCTAACTTATTGTAACTGTGACTGTAATCGCCTACCGCCTGTAAACTGTTCGTGTCTTAAGGACTGTTCCACAACTGCATGTGCAATGATAATTTATGGTTCATTGAACAAGCATGAAAAACATTGTTTAAAGCCTTTCCAATAAGGATCTGTAAAGCTTATTTGGCTTATGACAAAATTGTCTTTAAAATAGTCTCCTGAAAAAGGGCCTTTTTTTGCAGAGTATATAATTTTTTTAAAAACAATAGTTGAAATAGTGATGTTTGATGTTTTCTGTAAGGAGATGTTTATACAATATCTGATGGAGTCTCCAGTGTCAGCACTTTGTTAGAGGAGTTTATACATTGTGGCGTCTTGGTAACATGACTGTGGTGGGTTTTTTCTCCACTTCAAGAAAGAATAAAAAGAGAGGCTGGTGATGGAACGACTGTTTATAGCTGCTATGACATAAGAGAAGAGAAGCTAACTATTTTTGTGGACATTCCACAACATTAAATGTAACTATAAATGCATTAAAAATGTGTTAATAAATGAAAAATTGTAATAGTTGGCAGCTTATGGGGGTAAAAGAGGAATAACACTTCAGGTTGATTTTGGAGAATCATCTTCAGGGTGCGAACAGTAACTCCACACTGTTGTTGATTATTTTACTGTAACATTGTGACACAATATGTTTTATTCTTTATATATCCAATATTGCGTCCAAAAGGCATTTCCATTTGTAGGTGCGTGTTTTTATTTTACCAAAGCAAGGATTTGAGAGTGGCGCTAGCCGTAATAGCTCCAGACCTGGCTTTGGATCTAGATTAGATTTCATCGGTTGTTTGGAAAAGAAAAGATCTTCGCATTTGTTCCAGTATAGTGGAAAACAGGAAATACAGCAAAACAGTGCCTATAGCAAAGGCATTTTTTTTCTCCAATAAGTTTTTTTAATTCATAATCTTTTATATAAACAGTTAATTGTTGAATAATTTACACACAGCAAAATTTATTTTCATATCATTCAACATAACATTTTTCTGTACATATAACTGCTTGGCTCTCCTTGAGGAAGAAAAAACAACAACAACAACAACAACAAAGTAATAAAGCGGGACTTTCAGCTAATCATGGCACATTTTGATCCAATACAGTTGCTTTTTTTTGTCATGGAGCTTATGATTGTGGTTTTATATACACACATAAACACACAGGAGTGTGTAAGTAAATGTGAGGTTGATGGCACAACTGAGGATTTGTGTTGTGGTTGTGTGTGGGTCCATACATCACGGGTTTATCAGTATGACGAGGAAATGATGGGAAAATGGAGAACAAGGCTGATGATGAAAAGATGATGGTGAGACACAGCGAGGTCAAAAGAGGTTTAGAGTCCAGAAAATTATGATTTTTAAAAAACAAATTCATATCGTGATTTAAAAATATGTATTAGAGATCAAGGATTCCTGCTTAAAGGTTAGCTTCTTTATTTTTTCCTGGAGCTTGGAGTCTAAATGAGCTAACAAATAACGAAAATCTCACCCAAAATGTTTTCAATCAGTACAAGCCCAGATTTTATATCATATACTCGTTTCCTCTATAATCTCATTTATACCTAAATCTTCTAAAACAGGAGCAACAGTAGTGGGTGCTATGACAACATTAATATCGCGAGCCTTTATCAACAGTAGTTTTAGAACACTAAGCATTTTAATTGTTGCTTAAAGTAATAAATTGCTAATTCTGCATTAATTCTGTTCACTTTTTTCCCTGGGTTATTGTTTCATATTGCTTCTGTTTCAGTGTCATTTTTTAAAATTAACTTAGTTGTTAAATAAAAGTTTTAAAAATTGTTTGGAGCACTGCAGTACTGATATGCTGGCAACTGTTAGCAAACATAGCCATCATGATAGAGAATATTTATCAGGACCGTGTTAAAAATATGCAATTTTCTGCATTTAGACCATTCATTTTAATGTGGAACTTAAATCATATATGCTACTTTACAGCTTTTTTGGTACAGGTCCAGCTTTAAACTTTAGTGGGCGGGGCCTAAGGGGTGAAGCAATACTAAATTATGCTAAAAACAACACATGGATGTTCCAGTGCTTCTGCTACACGAAGTTTAGTTCAGGTTTATAGTCCACACTAAATATTCTGGGTGAAAGTTATTACTTGGTAGCTACATCAGCCTCTTAAACTAAAGCAGTGAATTTCAATTAGTTATACATTTTTAAGTTTTTGTCATTAAACCATTGCTTTTTTGGTTAAGCTTGTTAAAAATGTTTAGGTCAAATGTGACCTTAAAGAACCTCCATCAATCTTGATCAGTTTTCACACCTCACCACAGAGAGAATTTCATATCGTACAAAGCACAGAAACATACATCCGAACATACATACAAAGGTGAGATCTGTGATAAAAAAATGCTTATCGCGACGAGTTCGTGGATGGCAAACAGGCGGCTGTACATGAAAGTGAGAAACGTCCAGACAGCGGTAACCAAAAGGATGTCCCGCTTTTTCCATTTTTTTCCTCTAAAAAAAGACTATATACACACACTGTTAATGCAAATTTCATTTCATAATGTACAAGAATAGCAAAAAAGTTTACAGTCAGAAAAGTAGTTTGAATTTTTGCCCCTCCCAGTTTTTGGCTAAAAAAATAGAAATGAACATCTCTAATAATGTAATACTTTTTTCTTCTTTTTTTTTCTTTTTTCTTTTTTTTAGAACAATAAAATACATACAATGCCTTGTCTTCAGCCTGTCACTCTGCCAGCTTGCTTTCTTTAAAAATAAAATAAAAATAATAAAATCTTAACATTAAGTGCTGCGTGTTTGTGGGGAACCTGCTGCTATCTACAGTATGACTTATTTTTCATCATGTCTTCTATAAATAGGTACAATTACTACATAGCTTGGCTTCTGCACTAGGACCGGTGATGAATCGGGGACTGAGTGAAAGCTGATGGTAAAAGGATAACTCGCTTTGCTGTGTTAAAGCAAAAAGCCACAGCAATTCCAAGCAGAGACAAGTTCAGCTTTAAAAACAAAATGCAAGGAAAATAAACTAAAAAGAAAAAAAAAAAAAAAAGAAAGAAAACATGAATATCATTCACATATACCCATACAGTAATATTGAGCCAAGCAGAAGTAGTTTCGGGGGGTAAGAAGGGAAAAAAAAAAACTAACAAAAAACAAAACAAAAACGTTTAAGCCATTAAAAGTTCGCCGTTATCTCAGACTATGCATTTAAAAACTCCACTGATGTGGGTTAATACTCCGGGAAGTGTCCCAAACAAGGCTCTTCTCTCTGTCTGAGAGGAACACTCCAAGTCCAGGGGAGTCTGATGGCTGGGTTTGGTTTGAAGTCTGTGCAAGGCACTGTGGGTAAGGGCCTTTAGGTTACACGACGCGCCACATATGCTCTTCATTTTCGTCACTAGAATCCGCCAGAAAAAAAAATCAAAAGAGCGCGACGAATTTCTAGCATGATCAAGAGGCTGAGGGAGCGAGCTGAGCCTCCCATGCTCGAGCCTTCCTGAGAATTCATCTTAAGCCAAGATTTGTTTAAAAAAAATAAAACATGAAAACCACATTTTTGGCACACAGGATTGTCCTAAGAGCTAACCCATGCACAAGGGGAGGTGTGTAGCATCCATCTCCCCCAAACCCATGAACAACGCTAGCAATATCTCTCCATTTTCACAGTAAGGAAAAATACACTTATGAAACAACAGACAAATAAACATTTAACAAGAAAACACATTCAGTTCACACAAGAAAGGGAACCATTTTCATGACACGACAAGGGGATTTCGTATTGTGTCCAAACAAGAGACATGATTTCATTGACACGAGCAGAACCAACCAAGAGCATAATAAGCTTATGCTGTGTGTGTCCCCATGACACTTTTCTTTTATCACTCACCTCCACAGTTTTATTAAATAGTTTTTATTTTATAAAGTTTGATGTGTTAATAAAATGACTGGTATTGTTTGAGGTTGTTACACTGAATGTAAATTCTCCTTATTGAACAAAATGAAAGGAAAACTCCATCTCTTTGCAACATAATCTCCATATATCATGTGTGTGATTACCAAACAGGAATTTCCTAAACATTTCCATTCATTGAGAAAAGAACAGAAACCTACTTTACTCCAAATCCACTTGTGGGGGCAGTGGGTGTTTTTTATATATATATATATATATATATATATATATATATATATATATATATATATATATATATATATATATATATATATATATAAATAAAAGAATGTTACAGACGTGGTACTCGGGGAGTTATATTTAACTCCAATGTGACAGTAATAAAATAAAAAGTACTTCTGGTAACTTTACACTTTCAGGTTTATGCTTCTCCCCTCTGTAAAAGTAGTCCCATGGTTGAAAGGAATGATTTAAGGGCTTCCTTTTCAAACAACTTTGACTGAACATGTACTATCTGAATATGTTTTACAAAAATATGGTTTGCAAAAATGTATCAGCACCTACCCTTGAATGATCCTACGCTCACGCTAAGACGTGACAAAGCAGCGCAACACGGAGCCACGATTTCAGCAACAAGTGAGATTTGAATTGAGACTCGATTCTTTGTAAGTTGGGCATGATGCTGTAAAGTGAGAAATCACTTGGCTCGAATGATTCCTCAGACCGATCGTATGGAACGGGTGGTCCGATGTTTATTCAGTTCCTCTCTCACAACTTTAGCTCCTACATGCGATTAGTTCCCATTTTCCCTGATTAAAAATGATCACCGTGGATTCATCTAATCCTGTCATACAGCCCCACATTAAACATGTATAGAGACATTACCAAAAAAAAATGTAATCAAGAAGGAAGTAGCAGAGATTGTTGGTGTCCCTGCTGAGTGTGCGTAACTAGTGCAGTTAGCCTTCGTTACTAACCTAGACTTCCATTATGAGTGAGTTTGGAGTAAAGTCATTTTCTGTTCTTTATTCAGTGCAGAAAAACATATTGAAATGATTATCAGTGGTAACCACAGACACACTACAGACTAACTTCAAAAGGGGGCGCTCAATCTAAAGTGTACTCTCTAGAGACCCTGTCGTACAATAACAAGTTATTTTAAATACCGAACGTAAACAATCACAGAATGATTTAAGATGAACTTTGACGTATCCTGGTGGGGATATAAGTTTTTACATTTCAATTAGGTCCCGTTTCAGTGGCTTTATCTATGCAATATATTGTGATGTGATCAGTTCAAACAATCTTTCCCCCTGAAAAAAACAAAAAAACAAGCAAAAAAACAAAAACAAACCCCAAACAGATAAATTAATCTTACTAACAAAAGTTAGGAACTCTAGTTGTGGACTATCATCGAACTTCACCTTTAATGTCGTTAGCTGAATAATAGGCATTGTAGAGAGAAAGAGAGAGAAAAACATCCTCCGCTTGACTATATTCTGTAAATCACTGAGGTAGATTGTGTCCAAACTATTAAAAATAGAATCATTTCTCAACCTAGCATTACTAAACCGAGTCTGACTGTTCAGCCATAATACCTGCGTCGCTATTTTTCCGAACCAAGATGTACCCTGGGTTAGATGTAATAAAAATAAATATGTCAAACATCAGATATGTCATCTTGTTTAAGAAAATTCCACACACCTTCGTGATAATAATCTCTAGAAAGAGGCGAAGAATTTCTATGATTTGTTACGAACATATTTCATTATGTTAGAAGGTTAGAAATATCAGAAAATACCAGAAAATCTGCATTCTTAACGCCTCGGCTAAGCATAGCGTTTGCGAAAGTTAATGGAAGCCAACGACAATGCTAACTTCAGGGTTTAATGCTTTGCTAGCGTCTGTTAGCCACATTAGCAATCCTGGAAGTTAGTATTTCATGAGTACCAAATGTAATGCTAATTCTGACTTTGGGTTTTATGGTCTGCTCACTTCCCTTATCGTTTCTACAAGACAGAAAGGCGTTCATTTCAAACAATAATGCTACCTGGCTTTAATGCTTCGCTAGCATCGGTTTGCTAACATTTTAAAAAATGTACACGTTGATGATCATCAATAGTAACGTTAATTCTGACTACAGAGTGTAGTACTCTGCTAATTGTTAGTTATGGTAGTATTTAACAAAGCGAACATCTGGAGTTTAATACTCCACTAGTTTCTCTTAGCATATTTTAGCATTTCTGCAGGTTACAAGTTCAGTAATTCTTACATCAGTGTATAATACTCTGCTAATTTGTTAACCACATTAGTCACATTTGTGGAAGTTAGAAGGGCACAAAAGCCAAAAGTCAATCTAACTTCTGGATACTCTACTAGTTTCTCTTAGCCATGTTAGCATTTATGGAATTTACAGAACAAACAGTAATGCTCAATCACAGTTTTATATCCTGTTGGGTTCCATTTATCATCTACTATGTTAGCCATTCCTTTACACGCATCAATCCTGCATCACCTACTTAACCAGCACAAATAAAGACACGTCCACCAACACAAACTATACAAACGCATTTCGAAAATCTTATGAACATAGCTTTACAACATCCGGTGACGTAAAAGAAAAAGCAGTCTTTCCTCATGCATCTAGTCTTTGTCCAAAGTTTGGGATAAATTTTGTCTGATATTCCCTGTCAGCTGGAACATGGTGAGGTGACATCACTTCTTCTAATGTCCTCCATACATCCTTTATTTCTGCACAAGAAGGACAAACCAAAACAACCTCAACATTTTTCCCCACCACACGCTATGTGACATCTTGGTTAAATGGAGAAATCTGGGAAGCTCACTGGAATGTCTTGATGTCTGCTGAATGATTTAATCAAACCTCATGCTTTAATATCCAGCCTCATGACCACCACACAGTCCTCAGAGAACGGTACCACATCGCCTAGCCTTATTATTACTATTTAGTACCTATGTTTGACACCTAAACATGAAAAATTTTTTGTCTGAGGTAATAAGTTGACGTATGGATAAAGTGAAGATAATACACAATGATGTAACATGTGTTGATACTATTATGTGGGCGTGGCTGTTGTCACAGTGGCTAGTAGCTCAGCTGCTAAATGTTTCGCTAGTTAGCAATGCTTTCTAAAGCATTATGTACTCGGGTGGTGGACTATTGAGCGATTTTGGATGTAGTGCTCTTACGATTCTGCCATCTTGTTGCAGGTTTTTTTTTTTGTTTTTTTTTTTTAGAATATTCAACACAACATTGTCTCTATCAGAGACTTTTTGTAAGTCTATTTAAAACCCTGAAGTTACTTTCTGCCATAAACAGAATATTAAGCTAAACCCTAAAACACAGCGAGATTAAAATAAACCAATAACACAAACAGATATTGGTGAAAAGCGGGTTACATTTTTTACAATCTGAGGTCTCACTGTCTATCAAGCTTTAATTAGCGCCCCCTACATTTTATGTTACTAATTACAGGTATTTTCCTGTGTGAGTGTTGAGTAGTGTGAGATTCTGTTGACTGGGTGAGTGACTGTTTTAAATAAAAAGACTCATTCTTGAAAAATATGATATCTGTTGAAGACATAAAAAAAACTGAACTATGTACAAAATTTTCAATGTTGCCTCTATATATATATATATATATATATATATATATATATATATATATATATATATAATATTGACATTCCATCAATATTCTATATATCGTATATATTATATATTTATACCCATTAGATATCAAAGCAGCAGCTTTTTGGTCAGTCTTGAGGAAACGCCCCTGTCCAATCCTTAACTGTTTTAAATATCCTTCAGTCATAAAAAAAAAAGGATACGAGCAAAAACTAAGAAAGAGGAGGAAGAAAAAGCCAATAAATTAAAAACGCATTCACCAAACACCCGAGTGGATCGGCGAAAAGGATCAAGGATCCTCCAGAAGTAAAAATCCTCCTTAGCGCAAAGACGATGTTTGTTCTTAGAATAGTCCGTGTCATCCCTCGTTCATAAGTCCTCCGATACAGTCTTTAAAGTCATTGTTCCGAAGAAATGGATATTCTTTTTGTTTTGTAGGCCACTCAATAAAGGCCACAATCTGAAAATCAGAAAATTATTTAAAAAAGAAAACAAAAAGCAAGATAAAATAAGTGGGGAAAGAGGTTTAGCTGAAGCAGCTTTCTGGTTTTCAGAAGTTCATATTCACAGTTTTTTTTTATTATTTCTCCATCGACCAGGAAACTTGGCAAAATGAAAGGCGACGTAAGCGAATTGCGTGAATGAATCTGGAGAAAAGATGTTTTGCAACCATGTCGCCACAGCAGGAAGAAGTCCAAAAAAAGAAAAAAAAAAAAGACCTGAGATCTGTTTTTAAGGGCCTCTGAAAAAATATTACAATTAAAAACTAAGAAAAACAAACAGGTAAAGAAAAACTGAGCAGCGCGATGAGGAAACGTTATGAAGGGCTGGAGCGAGGCAGCGCGAGGATTCTGCCATTTTTCTTGCCCCCGTTCATGTGCGTGTAGGGCACGTGCTCGTCGTAGGGGCCACTGTCTCGGCTGAAGCTCCCTTCCTCCCTCTGGTTGTATGACGATGGGTCCAGCGGGATGCTCTCCATGTTCTCAAAGTCCATGTCGAACTCCTCGGTTTCAGGAGGTTTGTTCTCCTCGCTATAGAAGAATGAGAGCTCCTGGAACGACGGATGGAGGTCATCCTTCAGCATCTCAATGATCTCAGTGAAGGTGGGTCGCATCTTCGGGTTGTACTGCCAGCACATCTGCATCAGGTTGTGCCTGAGAGAGATTGATCATGCATAAAATCACACACCAAAAATCTCCTGGACAGTATTTATTGGTGTTTGATGTGAGGAGCCTGAATCAGTGTTTGTTATTGTTTGATGGGAGGAGCTTGGATCAGTGTTTGTTGGAATTTGATCGGAGGAGCTTGGATCAGTGTTTGTTAGTGTTTGATGGGAGGAGCTTGGATCAGTGTTTGATGGGAGGAGCTTGGATCAGTGTTCGTTGGAATTTGATGGTAGGAGCTTGGATCAGTGTTTGTTAGTGTTTGATGGGAGGAGCTTGGATCAGTGTTTGTTAGTGTTTGATGGGAGGAGCTTGGATCAGTGTTGGGGGGGGGGGGGGGGGTCTGAACCTACATCCTCTCAGCACAGTTCTCCGGCCGATCCAGATATCCTCCATCCATGACGAATTTGAGCACCTGCTCATTGGAGAGGCCCTGATACGGCTGCTCGGCTAACGTACTGATCTCCCATAGGACCACGCCGAATGACCTGCATAAAACACACGCGCATACACACACACACACACAGGTGTATAAGATACATAATTTCTTCTTCTTATTTGTTTTTAACCTGGGTTTTACAGTCTTGGCAGTGGTACAGCAGGCGGTCTATATGTGTATATATATATATATATATATATATATATATATATATATATATATATATATATATATATATGTGTATATATATATATATATATATATATATATATATATATATATATATATATATATATATATATATATATATATGCTTAATGTTTGTAACCCCTTAGAAAACACGCACCAGCAGTCTGAGTGAGCAGTGAACACTCCGTCCTTCAGGGATTCCGGAGCCATCCATCTGACAGGCAACAGGCCTTTCCCTCCTTTACGATAATAATCCGTCTCGTAAATGTCCCGGGTCATTCCGAAATCTGCAGAAAATAGCAGGCCAGGTTAAGGTATGTTTACTATAATGCTAGCTTTTGAGGTAGCATGTTTACGATAATGCTAGTTGGAGTTAGCCTGTTTAATATTACACTAGTTTCCAAGTTAGGCTGTTTACGCTAACGACTTTCTCTGCTGTACCTCCTATCTTCACAGTGAGGTCCTCAGCCACCATGCAGTTGCGAGCGGCGAGGTCTCTGTGCACAAACTTCTTTGCGTTGAGGTAGGCCATGCCGTCTGCGATCTCTGCAGCCATCTGGATCATGTCGCTGAGCGTGGGAGGACAACGGCCGGGATTATTCTACACACGGGAACAACACACACTCAGACATGCACACAAATTTCAGAAGAGTAAAGAACATAAATCACACTCGGTGAGAGTTCTTTATCATCATTTGGGACAATGGGTATAGATAACGCATCCCAGTCACAATGAAAGAGAATGTGTGTGTGTATACATATTAGTGGCTGTGCATGTGTAAGTATGTGTTTCTTTTTGTACACCTGTGTGCGTCTGAGAGTGTGTGTGTTTCTATTTGTATATGTGTGTGTGTGTGTGTGTTTGCACATGTGTGCGCGTGTGTGTATTTCCTTGTGTGTATGTACATATGTGCATGTTTGTGTGTGCAAGTACACTACCGATCAAAAGTTTGGAGACACTTGACTGAAATGATTCTCATGATCTTAAAAATCTTTTGATCTGAAGGTGTATAATTAAATGTTTGAAATCAGTGTTGAAGACAAAAATAGAATTGTGCCAACATATTCATTTCTTTCATTAGAAAACTAACATTTCATTTACAAAAAAATATATTTTTTAAACGGACGACTTGGAGCAAAATATTCCAAAAAGCAGCCAATAAGTGTCCAGTGTAGGTGGGAACTCCTTTAATACTGTTTAAAAATCATCTCAGGGAGATTCCTCAAGAAATCGGTTGAGAAAATGCCAAGAATACATTTCTGGGAATTCTAGGCAAAAAGGGCGTCTACTTTGAAGATGCTAAAATACTAAATTATTTTGTATTTTTTATGAGCATGTTTGTTTCTGTTTGTAAGTGCATGTGTGAGTGTACCTCAGCATCAGGTCTGAGGCAGCGCAGGTAACTCTTCAAATCTCCGTGTGTCATCAGTTCCATCACCACCAACGTTGGCTGTCCTTTTGATACAACACCCAGCAGACGCACCTACACACACACACACACACAGTGTAAATAATTCCTTATTACATCTAGCAATGTTTTTTTTAATGTAGACACACCCTGAATACATATTTAGACTCTCTCTTCAATATAAAAGCCCCATCCTTAAATGAGACATGATGAAGTAAGCTTTAATTATACATTTACAAAAAAAACAAAAAAAAACAAAAAAAAAAAAACGCTTAGCAACTCAGCCATGTCTGGTGTAAGCGGTGTTTATGGGAGAGCTACAGCGCAGTCTAGTGGCAGCCACCTGTAAAACATCTCAGGCTGCAGGTTAGTAATTCCTTTTCATCATAATGCTTTTGTTATTAAACTGCCTGACATCACGCTCTATATCAGTTGGTTTAATCTCTGTATTTATGTGCTATAGGAAAAAAAAAACCAGATGAAAATATGAGGTGCATAAAAATATTATCTCAATCACGTACAAATCTTTACAGATTTTTAAAACCTTAACAGGAGAAGACACAATAAGGTATCTTTTTGTAAGTCGGTGGACAAGATAGCAAAATAAATAAATAAATAAATAAATAAATTATATTTGGATGTGTGCCAAAATAACAGTGACTACGTTTACATGGACAGCAATTATTGACCTGAATAAGTCAATATTGTGATTAAGGTGTTTACATGAGTTGCTTTTAGAATACTCCTTTCATGTTCTGGTTTTACATGTTATAGAACATAGATCGATTAACAGCACACGTCATTACGTCCCCACACCACGCCGTCCGACGTTCCCTCCAGAATTTCACGCATCAACATAAGTTGGTCTTCGTTATGGGACCATATACAGTTTTAGGTGTTCCATTTTTAATTTTACGAAAGCTTCAAGTGCAGTTCATTATTTGTCATGCTATACGTGCAAATAGACGACTGCTGGAAGCCGTGCACTGCATCCGAAACCACGTACTTACCTATTATATAGTAACAGAAATACATGTATTTCACCTACTATATAGTAGGTAAGTACCTGGTTTCGGATGCAGCCGTGCTCTCGTTTGCCGTAAAACGGTTGAGCACTGCCGTGTGTGTGTGTGTTCTGTCGCAAAATGCGGTGAAAACTCCCACACGATGTTAATAGTGTGATTAAGGTGTGTACATGTCTGTAATGCACGTCAATAATGCGACTAAGACAGGAATACTCCACATGTCTTAATTCGATTTGTGTTTACTTCGAGTATGACTTTAGTCGGATTAAGGTCATCAATAATCGCTGTTTACATGGTAGTGTCTTAATCAAAGTATCGTCTTAAGCGGGATAATATCGGATTATTGCTGTCCGTGTAAATGTACTGAGTGACAAATTTGAAGGCAGCGTGAGGAAAAAAATCTGCTGTGACATTATTTAATAATAAGTGGCTCCAACATTCTTTTACAGAGCAAGGAGTGCGTAGGCCAGCACAATGTTATTTGTTGCTTTAGCTCATAAAGTAGAAAAGCAAAGGTTTTCAGGCATTGCTCATATCACCATAGCAACAGATCAAAAATTGTAAATGCTACAGCTCTATTGGCACTGTAAATATTGGCACCACTGCTACAGGTCATACTGTATAACTGTATATTAATACTGTATAAAATATTTGACAATATTTTTTCATTTAACAAGTAAAAATAGCAATATTAATATATTTAGACCTACGTATTTTATAATATTTGAACAAATATTTAACAAGATTTTTATGTAGTGACTGGGAAGAACCTAGATAACGAATCAGTAATTTGAGTATTAATTATGTCACGTCAGTAATGTATGATTGTTTTCTTGTTCATTTCCGTCAGCAAAGTTTTTGTAGCTGAGCTCCTGCAGGTCTCGTACTAAACAGATCTAAACATACATACACAGAATAATCTCTCAAATAAACCAAACTCAAACGACGTGAATTTTCAGTGCTATGTTTAAATCACACTCACCACATGGTGGCAGCTGAACGCCTTCATGACCGAGGCTTCGTTGAGGAATTCGATCCTCTCGCGCAGACTCGCAGATTCGTTAACAGTTTTGACGGCCACTCGAGTCTCCGATTCTCCTTTGACGATATCTTTAGCGATGCCCTCGTACACCATGCCGAAGGAGCCCTGACCAAGCTCGCGCAGGAGTGTGATCTTCTCACGTGCCACCTCCCAGTCATCAGGAATGTACACTGCACGAGACACACACACACACACACACACACACACACACACACACACACACAGTAAACATCACAGGTACTGACCTCTTTTGTTTAACCACTTAACAAGTTACAGCCAAAATGCATAGTATAAATTAAAATGAACAGAAATAAAAAGGAATAACTAATACATATATATATATATATTTCAAAACCACATTTGTAAATAAAGCACTAATATGAAATATGTATTTTTTTATTTAAAAAATGAGAATTTTTTCCTATTATTTTATCAGCATATATGAAATCGTACTCATTTCAATCCTGCTACACTAGCTGCTTAAAAAGAACTACAGATGATTTTCCCACCTTTCAGTTTCTCACTGATTGACCCTGACAGTTCTATATAAATTCTATAAGATTAATAGGACTGCTATTGGCTCTCACCATCGTTTGCGCTGATGTACTCTGGGTTTGAGGAGGCGATTAAGGGGCCCGTGGGTCCTTCAGTTTGCCTGCAGCAACACAGAGTGTTTAAATGATCAGTGTCTAAACTTGAGCGTGTGAAGAAATCAGAGGGGTGTGTGTGTGTGTGTGTGTGTGGGAGTGTGTGTGTGAGGTATGTACTTCTTCCTAAGTACAAAACAGACAGCGCTTCCAACAAAGATTGAGATGATGAGTAGAATCACGGGGCCAATGATGATCTTCACATTCATGTAGTCTGAAAGGGACAGGACAGTTTAGAGACCCTCCGAATTCACATGACTGATATGAATATATTCACAATAATAATAATAATAATCCATGTAATAATCTGTGGTGTTATTTTTTTGGCAGCGTGTGAAACTGCTGAATAAAGGAAATCCCAGACAGAATGCACATGAAATCTTACTGTCCGGCACGTAGAAGTGAACTGGCTCGGTCCACGATCCGTTTCCCTTCAGCGAAGTGGCTCGGATTCGCACGCTGTAATTCCCAGGATGTCCAACTCTCAGTTTACAACCTCCGTTCTTCTCATAACTGATCCTCGATACACAGTGATGCAGCTCCTGGGAGAGAGAGAGAGAGAGAGAGAGAGAAACAGAGAAACAGAGAGAAAGACACATAGAGAGAGAGAGACAGACAAACAGGGAATGAGAGAGAATGAGAGCGGGGGAGCGACAGAGAGAGAGAAACAGATGGAGAGAGAAAGAGAGAAGGAGAAGCAGAGAGAAAGCGAGAGAGAAAGAAGCAGAGAGAGAGACAGAGAGAAAGAGAGAGAGGAACAAAGAAAGAGAGAGAAGAAGAGAGAAAGAGATATATAACATTTAATAATGTTATAATAATGTGTATGCTGCTGTGTATGTGCGTGTGTATGCATGTATGTGTGCGTATGTGCGTGCGTATGTGCGCGCATGTATGTGTGTGTATGTGCATGCGTATATGCGCGCGCATGTGTGTGCACGTGTATGTGCGCATGTATGTGTGCGTGTGCGCATGTATGTGTGCGCGCATGTATGTGTGTGTGCGCGTATGTATGTATGTGTGCGTATGTGTGTGCGCATGTGTGTGTGCGTGCATGTATGTGTGCATATGTGTGTGTGTGCGCACATGTATGTGCGTATGTATGTGTGCGTATGTGTGTGTGCATGTATGTGCGCGTGTGTACATGTATGCGTGTGTGCATGCGCATGCATGTGTGCGTGTGTGTGCATGTATGTGTGTGTGCATGTATGTGTGTGTGTGTGTGTGTGTGTGTGTGTGTGTGTGTATGCGCGCGTGAAGTATTGCACTGACCTCATTATCAGACAGCCGATGGTAGTTGACCTCATACAGGATGATCATGCCGTTTGGGGATTTGGGCTCTTGCCATTTGATGTACACAAACTCGGGTTCTTCAGGGAGGATCTCAGGAACCACACGGCCCAAAATGTTGTCCGCTTTGTCTACAAAGACAGCAAAAGAGAAGCCTGATGTTCAAGACATCATACAATAGGGGTGTCACGCGCACGGCCTGTGGACCGGGACCAGCCCGACATCTAGTTTTCTGGCTCACCAAATGTAAATGAAAATTTAATCTCTAAATTAAAATGGTCTTGTGGATGTAACTGAATTGAAATATTAAAAAGAGCTAGTCTTTGGTATTCCATTTCCAAAGTAAAGCAATAACCTCTGACCTATTTTATACAGTCATAAAATCATTTACTGTGATGATGTGATGAAATGATGATGATGTAATTCTTCATTAACAAGCTAAACACTTGATGTTGTAAACATATCTCTTTTCAAACGAAATAATTTAGGGGTTGTACAGTGAATATGGTGAATAATTATGCAATTATAACCTTTCCACTTTTTTATGTGTAAATAATTTTGCAAATTATATATATTTTTTTGGATTAGGGTTAAACAGCTAGCTAACAAGACAGTAGTAAGTTAACACAACTAATCAGATATGACGAACACAATATTATTACATGTAGACTTTGGTAATGCTCTATATGACGGTTATGATGATGGAGGTGGTGATGTTACCCTCAGGCATGGTGCGGGCAGAGACGAAGGTAGCGACGCTGCAGTAATCCAGGTCCTCTGGGTGGTTACACGCCTGGATCTCGATCTGATAGCTGGTGAAGTGATGCAGGTTCGAGATGACTATCGATTCTTTACCGACAACCTTCAACACCAACTTCTCCTCTGGCGTTGGAGTAGGGGAGGAGCCGTTGGCCAGATGAGGAGGTGGGGTCAAGATGGAAGTGAGAGTAGAGTTAGCCACTCCCACTGAGCGGCGACGACGGTGCGATCTAAAGATGGACACAGAGAGAGAAAGTGATTTTTCTCCATGTCTTTCATAACAACTACAGTGCCGTGATAAACCTGTGCGTGTCAGTCCCAGTGAAAGAGGTGTGGCCTCTGTGCGTGTGTCAGTCCCAGTGGAAGAGGCATGGTCTCTGTGTGTATCTCAGTCCCAGTGAAAGAGGAATGGCCTCTGTGTGTGTGTCAGTCCTGCTGAAAGGTGTGGCCTTTGTGTGTGTGTGTGTGTGTGTGTGTGTGTGTGTGTGAATCCCAGTGAAAGTGTCTTGGCATCCTTCAACAAATAACTTGTGAATAAGTGTCTGTTTATTTTGTCTAACACTGAGGGATGATTTTGGTTGGTCTGATTCGAGTTGATCAATCTGATGATTCAGGTTGGTCTGATTCGAGTTGATCAATCTTGACTCTTGTCATTAGTTTGAGTTCTTACTTGGGTTCGAAGACCTCGTTGTGGATGTAGTTCTCGAAGGTCTTGCGGAACTCGCGCTCCTCAGCTTCCTTCTTCAGCTGTGTCTCGGTTTTGGGGCAGCTGCAACACTTCACGTTCTGATTCTGATCCTCGGTCTGATTCCACTTCAGACTGACTTCTGGGCTGGGGTTTGTGGGGGCACGTGACGGCAGCTTCATTCCTGCAGGGGAAAAACAACCAGAACAACTCTTCAATGCTGCCATGACACCATGAACTAGACAAAAGGCAGTCCAGTAATGTGCAGCTCTGACAATATTTTACACCCTCTCAGAAAGACAAAGGGAGGCTCAGACCTTTCTGGCAGTAGTCATACTTGTAGAGCTCGCTGTCCTCCCCTTGTTTCTGGTAGGACACGCGGTAGTGTGTTATGTTCCCGTTAGGCTCCGTGGGAGGTTTCCACTTCAGAATGATCGAAGACGAAGTGTTAGAGATGGAGATGGGGTCCAGAGGCACAGAGGGTCCTGAAACACGACCACACATGCATACACTTTCTTCATTACTTAATTCTCTTATTTCATTTTTAAAAAGAAAAAGGAAAAATACGTTCTCCTTTTTAAACAAAAAAAAAGAAAACCTAAACTTTAAAATCTTTTTTTATTATTATTCAAATAAAATATGGCATGATTTGAGTGCAGTCCTTTTTTTTTTTACTTATGTTTTAACCTTTACTAACTTCAGTCTCATCCTCATTATAATTGAGAAAAAAACAGCTAAATTGTTTTATCTTCCTCAAAATTTTTTTTAAAAAAATATAAATGTAGTTTTCAATTAAAAATAAAAATGGCAGGATTTGCCTTCAGTCCCTCAAAAATGGAAATATATTACTTACATTTATTATTTTATATTAACTTAAGAATGACAAGATTAGACATCAGTATTTTCCATCTTAATTTAAATTAAAAAATAATAAATTACAGAATTAATTCTTAAATAAAGACTTAAAGGAGAACAACCTGAAAACGTTCATTTGAGCGGAGAACTTTCATTTTTGTTAATCATGTTATTCTTGTTTTAATTACAATTTTTCATGAGCATTATTAGAAAATAATTTAAAAGTGAATTTAAAAGGGCACTGACGGCTGGCGTTGGTGCGGACATAGATGATTTTGCTCTTGGCTCCTTGGACCTGCTGATCGTCAGAGACAGACAGCTGCGTTTTCACCATGATGGCATACTGCGTCCATGGCTTCAGCTGCGTCAGGAGACAGCCAGGGTCGCGCTTCAATTCTGACGTCCTCTCCGGCGGCTCCACGTCCGTGATCACCCAACTGTTAGAACCACAAGCATCCTGTCCATCGTACTCAGTCACGTTCTGATACGGACTGGAGAGACAGAAAGGCACACAGAGAGAGACAGACAGAGAGAGAGAGAGAGAGAGAGAGAGAGAGAGAGAGAGAGAGAGAGAGTGTGTTGGGTTGCTCAGTTCTGTTCTAATAAACATTTATACACACACTGGGTGCTGTAGTATGTTATGTGTGAACCCCGGTATGACACTCACGCTTCTTTATAAAGCACCATGAAGCCCAGCAGGTCTCTGAAGTCACGAGGCCAAAATGGCTCCCACGTGATCAATATATGTTTAGCCATCGTGCGAATGATGGTAAAATTCAGAAGCTGGTTTTCACCTGAGAGACAAAATCAGTGGTGAGAAAGGTGGAGTCACATCACAGTCAGATGTAAAGGTCCACTTTGATCTGTCTATTTATCTCTCTCTCTATCACACAATAGAAAAATTCATAATAGGAAAAAAAATGCATCAGCATTTTTATTTTCTGTAAATCTCTAAAAATTGTGACTGACTGTGTAAGGAACAATATAGTAAATAAGCAACTAGTAAATATTGTTGTTTAGTATATATAAAATTGTAAGGTAAATAATGTGCATTTAAAAAAGTTTAATAAAGCACATACCAAATAAATTACATACAAAACAAGCAATATATAATACACTATAATACACACTAATAATAATAAATGTTTAGTTGAAAAAGGGAATTTGCCTCATTAAAATAAAATATTAATAATTCTATAAAAAGCAATTTAATACTATTAAGCAAGTTAATATTTTTCATGTGAAAATAATCTCAAGGTTTATAGTTTGTTTCTTAACGAAGAGTAATAGCAGGGTATGGATTAACTGCTTGGTGATCGACACTGATTTCAGAGACCACTTTTGTGTTAAGTGCATGTAAACATCACTGCTTTATGATGCTCGCTGGGTCTCAGGGGTTAAGTTAAACATGGTAAAGATGCGAGCATACAGGAGGCCTGATCCCCGTTGGTGCGAGGTCCGATATCGTTCTTGACTTGTCGTGCTTTGGTCCCCGTCACTTCCTCCATCTTGTGGATCTCAGACAGGCAGAGTTTGGGGTTGTAGTGGAAGAACACGCGGCCATGCTGGATGGTCAGGTTGTGTTTGGACCAGTCCCAGAGCTGACGTAAGTTCTGATTATCCAGTGCGTAAAACGAGTAGTTCCTGTAAAAACAACAACAACACAAATCTAAATTATTGCTAAATGCCAAATTATATAATTATTCAAATACGTATTTGATTACTAAAACATAAAAGCCTCTAACAAATACTAATATAAAATTTGTATTAATAAATAAAATTGCTAAAATTAAAAAAAAAAAGCACATCTTATTGTTGAGTAAATATTAGGACTAATTCTCTGATTTTAATCGATCGTCAATATAAGGAAACAATATCGAAATCCCCGAATCGATTCTAAATGCTTTAGTTGAAAAGATGTGAATATTATCTGTTGTTCGTCTCTCGTCCTGAAGATGTCGCCATCGTTCATGTTTTGAATTTTGAAAACGGTTTTATTTCTTAAACGTGTTTCAAGTTGTTCATGAATTTCCCTGTTGCACATTTACGGTGTTTTTATTAAAATTTTTTTTTTTTTTTTACAGTAATGTGCATTGTGCAGTTTGTGCTTACCTTGTGTGCATTGTATGCACATATTTATGATTTCTTGTTACAAGGTAATTAAAACACAATTGTGTGGGCCCTATTGTTAATGCAGATGTGTGTTTCAGTAACACAGCTAAGTAGGAGTGTTTCAGTTATCAGCATTTATATTAAAATATGGATTCGATGTCTGTAAAACTAACATTTTAAATTAAAGATTGATAACTAACCGATATTGAATAGAATCGAAACCATATAAATAAGAATCGAATCACTAAATTGGTCGCAATACCCAGCCCTAGGAAATATGGTAAACCCACAACTTTTATTCTGGAAACCAATTTTTTTTTTACGCCATCCTTATTTATGGCTGTTTCTGTGGTAAACAGTTCATCAGACCAGAAGGTGTGCAAAAACCCTAAAGCCTTCCTGGCTTCCCTATACATGTTCATTATGCCTCTAGGGCTGCTAGCTACAAAGATATACTGATTAATTTTATATAACAACAGCAACTAGTAACTGTAAATGTAACTATAAATGGATAAAAAGTATGACCTGTTCTTAAATAAATACGTGTTGTAATTGGTGGAAAACCGATGTGGTATAAGAAGAATAAAACACTTTTAAACATGTTGTTACGGGGAAATAATCAACTTCGCACCAGGTTGCATCACACAACCCTGTCAGACAGAATATTTTCATCACTGTCATGTTTCTTATATTTCTTCTAAATGGTCTGGAAAAGGAAGCTCATGAGCAAGTGTGCTGATGTCAGTGAGGCCTTACCCGCTTTCCAGAGCCTCTCCGCGGATGAGGCGGAGTTTCCGGAGGAAGGACAGCGAGACAAGAGCGTAAGCCCTGCGGATGGTCAGGTTGCCAGTGATCTCTTCCAGCTGACCCAGGTTGGCCTCCAGTTCTGCCGCTATGTTATCTGAGAAACAGAGGAACCACTTCAATACTCTTAATTCCACATTTATTCTTGGCTATTTAAGCACAAATTTCACTTCCTTGTACAGCCACATGGAAGAAACTGCATTCTTATTTTTTAGTTTTTATAATAGTTAATACAGAGAAATATGTTTTATTCTTGGTTGCATTAGAGTCAAAATTTCTCAGTCGTGTGCTAGTTGCCTTGAGTAGTCACTCAGGTTCCACCATACTGAGACTTTGTCTGTTCCTCTAGCTACAGCAAAATGTTGAAATACTCAGAAAGTTTGTATTAGTAACCTAATTAACATTGTTTATAGAATTTTGAGGAAAATAATGAATTTAATCCACTTTGGAATAAGGCTGTAACATTATAAAATGTGGAAAAAGTGAAGTGCCGTGAATACTTTCCGGATGCACTGTAAAATAATTAGAAAAAATTAACCATTATTTTTATCCTTTCGGTCAAATTGTACACTGCAAACATCAAAGCCAGCTTTAACTTGTCAATGTTGGCAAGTGGCCATGGTATAAGCGAGATAATCCACAGCCAGGTGTACATTACACAATTTGCTTTTTGTCGGGTGGTTCTTTGCCTCCACGTTGTGCGTTAAAATCGTGTAATGTACACCTGGCTGTTTATTATCACTTACATAACATACACAACAACAAAAAATAAGTCTACTCAGTCGTTTCCACTAATTACTATTTACAGACCCCCAGGGCCATATTCTGAATTTCTTCATCGAATTGCAGATTTCGTCACAAACCTGGTTGTTTCTGTAGACAAAGCAGTAATTGTTGGAGACTTTAATATTAATTTTATTAATCAGAACATAATAGGACCCACTCGTTATTGTGGTCACACTACTGATTTATTTAACATTTGGATTAACTCTTGAAAATACAGGCTGCGTTTGAAATTACGTACTGTGACAGTACCAACTGTATTGGATACCTGCTGCTTGGCCGTTGATACAGTACGTACTGATCAATAGAAATGTGTAGCATGAATACAATCTGGACGTACTACATCCGCCATGTGCCCTACAACTTAAAAAGAGCCAAAACGCTGCCTTCCACTGTTTTTGATTCTGACAGCTCTTCCGTGCCAGTCCCGATGCCTTATAGGATAGCGCAGTGTCCAGTGCTTCCATACTGCAGAATCTCAGCAGAAGCAGTAGGTCATCCGGGTATTTCTCTCCTACTGTTTTATGAATACTGAGAATTCTAACATACTACTCCTTTGGCGTACTGCTTTTCTTCTACTGTATAGTAGGGTAGTAAGGATATTTGGATGCAGCCATAGTCACACCACGCCACTCTGAAGCTATCTCAGATCATTACCTCATCTCTTTTAAAATGGATCTTAGTCATAATATATGCACTTCGTCATGTTCCGCACCAAATTTACAATCATGTCAGCTACTGTACACCAAAACCCCCAAAACCCTGAACACACCCATTCAGACCATTCTCACATCAGCCTGAAGTTCAGAGATTTATGACGTATCTATCTGGTATCAGACAAACTACTTTGTTAATGTTACACTCCATTTCCTGGGAGAAAAAAAAAGAGAAATGTTGTAAATGGCGCTTACTGCCACCGCGGATCTTTATGATGAGGCTGCCGTTGAGGACGGTGCAACCACGCAAAGCCTGAGCTGCAGTCACCGAGTCTATCGTCTGCACTCCGGTACACAGCTTAGGACAGAGACCAGCGCACAGAGTACAGTTTAACCTGGAACAGAGACAAAACACGGTTTAACATTTATAGGTGGAATCTCTAGTGGAAGAGGGAAAGCTGTATCTGTAGGTTTTCTGACATCCTCAGGACAGTGGAGTTTACACGGAGTGGTTTCTCCGATTGCATTTTTTTTCTCTTATTCACTTTAAGAGAGATAAAAGAGAGGCTAGTGAGGGAACTGTTTATAGCTTCTAGAACATGAGTGAGAACAGGAATTAACTTGTTTCACAGTCCTACCATAACAATAACCATGATTATAAAGGGATAAACGTATGGCGTTTAATAAATTCAAATTTGTAATCGTTGTCGAATCTCTGGGGAGTAAAAACACTTAAGAACATTCTGTTACTGTAAAATAATTGTTTTTAAAAATGTTTTCAATTCTGCTAATGCCAAAATGATCTAGATGAATATATTTTGCCAAAATAAAAAAACCTTTTATATTTGAGTGAATATGGTGAAGTGTCAAGCTTTATAAAGAGGAGTCAAAAGAAAGTAACAAATGGACAAAAAAAATTTTTATCATGTCCACTTGTGGAAAACAACAGCAGGGGAAAAAAAGTGAGCGAGAGAGAGAGAGATAGAGAGAGAGAGAGGGAGGGAGAGAGAGATAGAGAGAGAGAGGTGTGTGTGTGTGTGTGTGTGTAGTGAGAGCTTATTAGTGAACGCCTGCCAGGCGAAGGTGGCTGCAGCAGAAAAACAACCAAATTACCAATTTCCGAGTCCTTGGAAGAGAGAAATCCTATCAAGCCTCTAAAATCTACAGACTGCATGAAGGAAACAAAGAAAGAAAAAGGAATTACTGAAATAAAGAAAGAGCAAAAGAGCCAAAGATAGACCAAAAAAGTTAAAGAATGACAAATCGAAAGAATTAATAAAAGAACGATCACCCAATTGAATGGAAAAAGAGAGAGAGAGAGAAGGTTAAAAAAAAAAGCGTGGGAGACCAAAACAGCAAAAGAACAAAAGAAATCCAGAAAGAATGAAAAATAAATAAAGAGAGTAAATGAGCCAAAGAACAAATGAAATAACGAAAGAACAAGCGAAAGAAGAAGTCATTAAAAAGTAAAGAAATAGCAAAAGAATGAATGACAAAGAATGAACAAATGAAAAAAAAGCATGAATTAATGAAAAACAGAGCACGAGTAAATGAACTAAGACAAATGATCAAACAAACATGTGAATGAAAGAAAGCCAGAGACAGTGAAAGAGAAAAACAAAGAGTGAAGGAACAAAAGAAAGAAAATTAGCAAAAGACTGGAAAAATGAACAAAAGAATCAAAGGACGAAAGAAAAAAAAGCAGAAGAAAGAAAGAAAAAAAGCTTTTGAAACATCTGAAGATTTTTTGATGATTTACTTTTTATTCTCAGTGACAGTTTTGTGTGCTGTAAGGTTCAGGAACTTGTACAGGAACTTGCACAGGAACTGTGTAGTTCTCATTGAGGAGAGTTTTCATGTGGTTCAATACTGAGTTATAGCGTGTGCAATTAAAAGTGTTACTCACGTGGAGTCCATGATGGTGTACCCTGACGGGCATTCTGGGATACATGCTCCGTCGTGGATGACATACTGGTGACAGTCTTTGCTCTTCGTCTGTTTGCAGTGGTTATGAAGTTCCTGACAGAACTGGAAGGAGACGCAGCGCCACCCTTTAAAGGTGTAGTAACCGGGAGGACATCGTTCCACGCACGTGTCTTCATGCAGGAAGTGACGACATGCCACACACGCCCTGGCACTGCCCACTTCCGAGCACCCGCCCAGACACTGATCATGGCAACACTGATTGGATGAGGTGCAGCTGGGATGTTTACACGCAGAAGGACAAACTGAGGACAGAGAAAATACAACCTCTATTATTATTATTATTATTATTATTATTATTATTACTAATCACAACATCATTAATTCCTGCCTTTAGTCCCAATTCAACAGAGTTTAATGTGAAAATGAAAATTTATCTTTTTAAAAGTGTTCTTGTGTCTCTTCTTGGGATTTATTAATATTAATATTTCAAAAATTACACACAAAAAAATTAGGAAGTTGGCACGGTTGTTTCCTGCAATTTATTACAATATTACAAAAATTAGGAATCAAGTTTGCTTGTTTCGTGAGATTTATTACAACATTTAAACCTTAAAACAATTAAAAAAATAAAAATGAAGAACGAAACAAACAAACGAATGAATGCAAAACTGTTATTCAGTCTTTTCCTTGTAGTTATTACAATATTAAAATACACTTAAAAAAATATATGGAAGGACTGTTTTTGAAAGATTTTCAAAAATGATGGATGAAGAGAGAGGGTGGGTAAGGGGGAGAGAGAGAGATGGAGAGGGGGAGAGAGAGAGGGAGAGGACAAGCGAAAGCGAGAGGGAGAGAGAGAGGGAGAGAGAGAGGGAGAGAGAGAGGGAGAGAGAGAGACAGAGAGAGAGAGAGAGAGAGAGAGAGAGAGAGAGAGAGAGAGGCGAAGGATTTTTCAGCATTTGGACTGTGAGTGTTTTTGTCTGCAGTGTGACATCAACGTTAAATCTGCCGGACTTCATTAGTGTCCTGTAAGAACCCTGCGTCATGTGACACTAGGGGGCCCCATTGGAACAAAACAACACAAACCCCTTTTGGTTTTTAGCAGCGTGGAGCGCCGCCTGTCTGAAAAGAGGGACAGAGGTGAAGGAGTTCAAGACGATGAAGTTTCTCCTGATTGGACAACTGGACAGCAGAAGACTGGAGGAGAGGAGGGATCAAAAAAATGAACACGGGGAAAAAGACTTAACCCTTCATAGGACTTGGTCATATATATATATATATATATATATATATATATATATATATATATATATATATATATTCATTCCTATTGAGCTGTAATTCTAAAAAAAAAAAAAAACATCCTACAGCTGCGATTTGTTTAATTGGATTTATTGCACATTAAAAAAGAGAACTGTGGCTTGTTTGTTTTCTGAAATTCATTACAATATAAAAAAAAACTGATAAAAAGACTGCACTGTGGGACAGCTGCTTCCTAGGATTTATTAAAGTATTTTTGAGGAAAAAAAAACAAGACAGTATTGTTTTTCAGTCATTTATTGGGATTTATTACAATATTACAACATATAAAAAAGGTAGAACTGCAGCTTGGCTCTTTCAATCAACTACAATCAACTACGTTAAATCACTTGCATTAAATCTGACAAAATTATGACATTATGTCATTGTTGTATTTTCAATAATGTTGTGGAACATAAATTGCTTCCTGTTCTCACTTGTGTTATATCAGCTATAATCCATCATTCCCTCACCAGCCTCCCTTTTCCCCCTCTTTCTTGAAGTTAATAAGACATGTCAGAGAAATCGCAAAGCGTAAACTCCTCTGTCCTGAAGACGTCAGAAAACTTACAGCTTTACCTCTGACTGTTACAAAGCACTGACACTGGAGACTCCTTCCATAAATCTGTTTATGTAGAGGGAACCCTGTACAAGTCCCTGTGAATGAGCTGTTACTATAGAAACGCTGCCGTATTAGACCACATCTGTGATTCGCAGCAGTGCTACTGTCAGAGCTGCTGTTATTGAAAATGAATCAACAGCTTCTGAATGAGGATGAATAACGAAGCTCTAATGTCCGAGAGAAACCGAGCAACTGTTAATGCTGAACTGTGCGTATGATTAGTTTTGGCAGGAAAATAATTTAAAACGATATTTTGAATAATAATCTTGATGAATATATTTCAGTCTCTAACTGTGTATCAAAAATTTACTGAAGTGTTTTAATACGTTTTTATTGAATGGTATGTCCCAATGTTTCGTTTGCATTGTCCGCTGATGATGTCGCTGAACACTACCGTAGTAACCGTTTTGTAACCGTTAGTAACCGAGGCGATCACAGACCAGCAGAGTGATACAAACAGTGAAATGCCCTGCCATGGTTATACTAAATATAAACACTTTTGTAACGCTGCTCGACCAATCAGATTAGTGGCCCAGAACTAACTGTCAAAACTCTGGAGATTTCACACATTATAAAGGAGATCATGTGACTATATCGATGACATGCTACTGGTTAAATGTGTGGGGGGTTTTTTAAAGTCCCTTTTTTTGTTTTACCTCACTTTTTAATCTTTGACCGTATTTTTTTTTTTTAGGTCTAAAGGGTAAAAAGGTATTTGAGCTTTGTCTTCTTGTTGATTCATTTGAACTCTCTTGCAATTTTGTTGTTCAACCAATCCTGATCTGAAATGATCCACTTCCTGTCTCAATAGAAAAGAAAGAAAGAAAACTATCACTTTTCTCGCTTAAATGTCTAAACCAATCCTGTGAATGCAGTAACCAAACATCTCACTTGCTCTCTGTCACCCGTTTCCACACAGCAGAGCTCATACCACACACACACACACACACACACACACACACACACACACATTCTTCTGGAAAATTCCACTCCGGAGTTTTGGCACAGCCCGAGATCCGCCCTCGCCCATAACCAATGTATTTGCTGTCTGTGGAAGGCAGCCATTCAATGGCCTCTTCTAGTGCTGAGAGAGATCCGCCCCTCAGTAACCCCTCACGCTGACGCACTCACACACACACACACACACACACACACACACACACACACACACAAAAACCTCTTCATGCAACAGGAACAAATGTCTGAGTAGAGACAAAGCCATAACACAGGGCTACAGCAGTACTGATGCACCTTACAGCGTTACCAACTCCCCCCCCCACTGCAAACCCAAACACCAGTCCCCCACCCCACCACGGCCACACACATGCTCACACACCCCCACACTACCCCCTACCAATCAGTGTGACACGTATCTGCACTCAGAGAGGCCGCACACTTCTATTCATGCTCCATGTTTGTGTTTCCCTCTCGATTAAAGCGGCTGTGTTTACACTGTCTCCATCACACGGATGTAGTGTGCAGGGGAAGTGCGCTTCCGGCTCAGGAATATAACCCGGCCCTTTAACTGTGTGAACAATAAACACGCCTTGATCCCAGAGGCAAGTCACTACACCAGAAGCCCACACACACACACACACACACACACACACGCACACACACGCACACACACGCACACACACGCACACACGCACGCACGCACACGTGTGCCCACTTACACATGCATGCTTAGTTGACTCATTTAGGAGCATTTCATTTCCTGATATTTACATCTAGATGTGTTAAACAACTTACAACATCTTTTGTTTGAACTCTGCAAGAACTGGCCTTGCCGTTTCAATCCTTTGGCATGGACTGTATAGAAAATAAAATAACACGTGGTCAAGCCCAACAACAAATGTATTTGAGTAACAGTGCTCAACAATATGACGACAAAGCACTGATATTCCGAGGGTTGGGGGGAAAAAAAAAAAAAAAAAAAAAAAAAAAGAGTTAGAAAAAGATGTGATATTTATAGAAACATGTATCGTGAATTTGTTTTCAGAACAAACAAAAACCAAATACAAATAAATAATATACTCTGGTATATTACTTATATTTACAGATTTTCCACAAATTTTAATGTAATATAACATATTATATTAATATAATAATTATTATATCACTATACCATTTTTTTTTTAAAAAGAACAATTACCAACCCATTAACATGCAACTATCAATGGACACAGCTACAGAGATAAAATTAATCAAATAAAATTGTAAAATGGTGCTTTTACTTTCTTTCTTTCCCCCCTCCGTTTCAGTGTTCAACAATTAAATTTTCAGGTTTTTTGTTTAAATAACAGTTTCAAATTCTGATTAGACACAACTGATTCAAAATCTGTTACTGTTAATTTTCATTAACATTTCAATGTTTAATTATTTACATTTCAGTGGCTTCAAGAAATAAAGTAATAATTACAATTTCTGATTTGAAGCAGCTGTTGTAATTGAAAAAAAAAAAAAAAACTCCTTTAGTTTTCATGTATTTTTTTATTTCTTTATTTTTGCCAGGAATTCCTGGCAGATTATTATACATCATTAAATATCTCCAAACATGTACAGTGATGACATTTTTGTCGTGTTCCAGTACATACTATCAAAGTATAGATAGTAGTAATGTTTTTTTTTAAATAAACAAACAATAAGGGAAGAAATTAAGAAATATAATAGTATTCTACAATTACTTTTTATCAGAATAATTTTTTTTTTAAATATATATTTATATTGGGTATATATGCATATATAAAAATCACATTCTTCTGAAAAAACTAAAAGACATACATTTCTTTCATTTCTTAAGAAATAGTCTCACATTTTTGTTGTTTCATGTCTAAAAAAAAGAGCACTTATTGGAGTATTTTAAACATTACAAAACTCGTGGAACTGACAGATGGACATTACAGCTCTTAGAAACTGAATTAAACACTGGAGAACTGGGACAGAAAAGTCATTTGACTAAAGGTAAATTAGCACAGAGAAAGAGAGGAAGTTGTCAAACAAGCTCGCTAATGAAGTTTGTTCATTCAAAGTAGCTAAAGAAGCAGTGTTAAATACATTTCCAACTCTAGCCAGAATGAAAAGGGAGGATAATAAAACTCAGCCCTTTTTGCTAAAACCAGAGACTTTACTGACACACTCATTCTCCTCCATCCAAAAAAAAAGTGTACGTAAAAAATGTAAACAATGTCCCGAAATGTATTTCAAATGCATAATTAACCTGATGACAAGTTACTTGGACAGAGGAGTTTACACTTTGCAGTTCCTCGGTAACGTAAAAGAGAAAAGCAACTAATGTCTTGTAATTATTGACAGATTGCTGCTCTAGTGTGCTCCCAGTAGCATGGGATCATTAACTTCCGAAGAGTATCATTTCGTTCCCCACCTTACACCCTCCAGACAAACTGCTCCTACTTCCACAGGTACTGTAATACTGTGATGAGAACCGGATACAGGGACTCAACCCGGATAAAGGATAGTACCGGATTTGGATTATTAACGGTAACGCGCCGCACTGTCTGGTGGAAAAGTGTTACATACAAGAGGAACTAAAACCCTAAACTTTATCTCAAATTCACACCGGATGTGTCGCATCATGAGTCACGTCATGACCTCTGTCGATCCACACTCTATGCATCTCAGCTGTGTTTCTGTACTACTGGCAGGAGAAAGAGCGACAATGCATTCTTATTTTACTCCGTTCTGGCAATGGCAATTAAACTTTAAGATTATTAGTTAGGTGAATTTACATATAATGTATATTAATTCACTGAATAAGCATAATTCAAGAGCTCCCAGAATCTCCTGCTGACAACCTCACACCCCTCAACCATGCCCCTCTCTCAGCCAAGCTGATCAACTCTCCAATTTACTAATGGCACTTTCCTGTTGCTCGCTAACTGTTCAGAATTTTGTATAAATGTCCCTCGGTGTGTAAAAACACAATATAAGAATACAATGAAGAAATCTGTGCAATATCTCACCACAATAGGAGCACAGCTTATTATGTGTTACGACTGTCATGAAGAGGCGTCCAATACAACGTACTGGAAATAAAGCGCCCAAAAACCAAAAGAAGAGAGATCACGCTGCTAAGTCCTATTTGCTATTGAACTTTTGAAGCCTGTTCTGTCCGTAGTGATGGCCAGCTGTAATTGTAAAAACTGTTGACGTGACATGAGAAAGCGGGACAGTGAATAACCGGTATATTTCACACAGTCACACAGTGTGACAGAACACAACGCTGTAATGTCTCTATAGACATGACGACATGTCCTCAACATTTACGGCAAAGCATGTAACCACCCGTCACCACCTGAGACACACTGAGTGACAACTACTAACCCCCTTAACACACACACACACACACACACACACACACACACACACTCCCTTTACTGACACCTACCATGTATGTGTGGAATAAATAGGGGCGTTAATATATATGTTAATGTGTTTATTGGTTATTGCTCTGAATTAAAGTGTGTGTGTGTGTGTGTGTGTGTCTGTGTACACGTGTGGCTTGACAATGCACAACACAGGAATGAACCATAGGCCTGCTTGGGCAGGTTGTAAGAGTGTCTCGCTTTCTCTGTTTAGCTCTCTCTCTCTCTCTCACACACACACACACACACACACAAAGACATGAAATGAAAGTAACACACATTTACAGTAACTGTAATTCAAAACTGTTATAAACCTTTACTAACTGCTCATTGGGATTTATGCTAGCTAAAGTCTTATAATCTAATCTAGTATTGGCTAATAAACTATATTTAAAAACACAGCTAGGACTAGAGTATTAAAATAATCATTTATAGTTTATAGAGTAAAGACATGGTGAGTGAGCAAATGACACAGAAACATCCAGAACATCGACATTTTCCTCAGATGTGTTGGAAAAATTACTAAGAAAAGATTCAACAAAGCTTAAAAATACACTGTAATTACACTTAGCATCAACCGCTAAGTGAAATGCCAAGATTTACCCCCGTCGAGGAATGTCATAGGTCATGGAATCTTGCTTGTTCATGTGTTAGTCTATTTACAATAATGCTAGCTTTTGAGTTAGCTTGTTTACAATAATGCTAGTTTTTCAGTTAGCTTGTTTACAATAACGCTAGTTTTTGAGTTAGCTTGTGTACTATAACGCTAGTTTACGAGTTAGCTTGTGTACTATAATGCTAGTTTACGAGTTAGCTTGTGTACTATAATGCTAGTTTACGAGTTAGCTTGCGTACCATAATGCTAGTTTACGAGTTAGCTTGCGTACCATAATGCTAGTTTACAAGTTAGCTTGTGTACCATAATGCTAGTTTACGAGTTAGCTTGTGTACTATAATGCTAGTTTACGAGTTAGCTTGTTTACTATAATGCTAGTTTACAAGTTAGCCTGTTTGGTATAAAGCTAAGTTATCGGTTAGTCTGTTTACTCTGGTTGCTGCTATTTAACGGGTTAGCCGTTTCACAATTTGAAAGATAATCATCTACATTGCCAGTTTGTTAGTCACCCAACTATAAAGCTAATAAGAGTTAGGCTAGCTCCTACAATACATTTTGTGTGTTATCATGTTTACTACCATGCTAATGTGTGATAGTATATTTACTATAATGCTAGTTTATGGGTTAGCATGTTACAGTTGTAGCATTTTAGACACATATTCATGCTTTTATCACTGTGTTTATAAGAATTACAATCTGCTTAAAGAGTCATTTCCTCATCCGTTCCATCAAAAGGAAGACATTTTATTCCAGATGTCGCGCTGAGAGACAAATCTAACACTGTTTGAATATACCGATGAAAAAAGCGAGTAGAAACAAAGCCAACGCTGAACCCAACTCCTCCCCTTCAGCCCTCATACTTTGTGTATAAATAATCACCTGCGACTCGTTTGAAGTGGAAGCGGTGGTGAGGTGATTCACAAGTACTGTAACAGACTCTTTCTCAAAACAACACGTTCTTGCTTCCGCTAATCTCGTAGGCTTTTTTTTTGGAACACCAACAGTGTTTCATTATCCACTTAAACCGCATAAAGACTTCAAACTGTTCCTTTAATCCCTGATCATCTACAATTCACCCATAAATGATCAACGATTTTCCAAACAGCATTCATCATACAGAACGACTGAAACGTGTGTGTTGTTAAAGCAGACATATCATGTACTTCACTGAACTGTTTCTGTAATGAATTTTCACACAGTTCCAGCTTAGTTAAAGTGCATCGTGGGTAAGTGCTCATGTAGGGACTGAGTTTTATGCACCAACAAATTTTACACTGTTTACACAGATCGCAAAAGAACCAGTCATTACTTCTTCATTAAAGCAACAATAAATTGCTGTAATGCTAGTTACTGAGTTACCTTCTCTACTGTAATCCTAATTCATGAGTTTAGCCTGTTTACTACAAGGCTAGTTTAACAGTTAGCCTGTTTATTGGTATATATGCAGGGTGATGCAAAGTGAAACGTTTGCCTCACACCTCCAGGGTCGGGGGTTTGATTCCCACCTCCACCCTGTGTGCGTGGAGTTTGCATGTTCTCCCTGTGCTTCCTCTGGTTTCCTCCCCCAGTCCAAATACATGCATTGTAGGCTGACCTGCATGTCCAAATTGTCTGTAATTGGTGTGCGAGTATGTGAGTGTGTGTGCGCGAGATTGCGCCCTGCAATGGGTTTTCACCCCATCCAGGGTGTCCCCCACCTTGTGCCCAGAGTCCCCTGGGATAGGCTCCGGGCTCCCCGTGACCGTATGTAGGATAACCGGTACAGAATATGGATGGATGGATAATGCTAATTTGTGAGTTGGCCTGTTTACTTGTATAGAACACTAGTTTGTGAATGAATCTGTTTACTGCAATGCCCGTATAACCTTTACAACGTTTATTATAATGCTAGTTTAACAGTTAGCTTGTTTACTTGTATGAAACATGAATTTCAAAAAGTCAATTCACAAATTTCAAATGAGATTTCACTTCTATATTAGTTACAATGTAAGAAAAGAGGAATTTTTCTTTTTTAAATTGCAAATTAATTCGTCAAATAGTATGACACGCCTAAATATAGTGGAGCTCTGAAATGAATAAAAGGATGAATACATGATAGGATGGTTCCAATATATCGTAAAGCACACTACGCTGTTTGGTCAAAATATTTCATAAACATTTTAAGAGGCATTTAAATTTAAATGCCTCACTTCTAATTCCCTTCAGATCAAATAAATGCAGAATAAATACTACTCAGCATTTTCATTTGAAATGAGCTCATTCTGCACACGACAAACACTCAACTGTTTGTCTATCAGCCGATTAAAGCACGATAAAGAGTAAACTTTGTCTTCCTTAAACTGATAAACCAAGGGGAGATATTTCTTCCTGCTTATTAACGTATTTGTTAGTGAAATGTGTCATGTTCTCTATGTCATGTTTTCCTCCTTCCTGCACTCCAAGCCTCGGGCAAAGGTCTAACATAAACGTTATCCGCTTCACTCAGGCAAATGAGGGTCAATCAGACCTGAGCTAAAAAACAAAAAAAAAAAACGATTAGATATCCGCAAACAGGGAACAAACACGACGTTGTAGCCAATCAGGATGTTCAGACAGCGACTGAGTCATGGGTTCCTGTCGAGCTGCGCCGAGTCGAGTCCAGTTTATTAATAAAGGGCATTTACAAAAACAACATGGCTAGGTCAAATTAATTCAAGAAAAAAGACAACTCTGATAAAAGGTAATGAAAGAATAAACAAATCTCAGAGGCGAGGTGAGTCACCTGTGTTAGCGTTTAGGCTACTTAACTAACAACAGCTGCTAAACACATGACTCATACCTCAACCTTGCAGTTGGGGGACACGTGTGTGCGCGTGTGTGTGATCCTTCAAACGCTGGCGGCTCAACACGAAAAATCAACACAAAAATGGTTTACTGACCACAAAATCAAGGTCCTGCCATGGCCATCCAATCCCCTGACTTCAAACCCATAGAAAACCTGCGGGGTGAACTGAAGAGGAGAGTCCACCAGCATGGACCTCGAAATGTGAAGTATCTGGAGAGATTCTGCATGGAGGAATGGTCTCCGATCCCTTACCATGTATTCTCCAATCTCATCAGGCACTATAGGAGAAGACTCAGCTGTTATCTTGGCAAAGGGAGCTAGTACAAAGTATTGACTAAAAGGGTGCCAATAATTGTTGCACACCTATATTTAAATATATTTTTTTTAAAATTGGATAAACCTGTGTCGTGTTTGCAATTGTTTGATATTCAAGAGAGTATTTTTGTGATTTTTTTTTTTTTTAAACAAAAGATCAAAAGGTTAAACAATAAAGAATTTTTTCACAGCCTTACGTTGCTCATATTTACCAAGGGTGCCAATATTAGCGGAGGGCACTCTATATCAATTTGTTATTTTTATTTTAGGTAAGCAGCATCGTCCCTCACAAATGACAAATTCTCTTCATACTTACATAGACTACAAGAAAGTCATACATGTGATAAGGTCTTGCTATCATCCCCAGTGTATAGTTGATATATAATTGTGTAAGTAATGATAGTTCAGGGTGCGGCACCGAGCGCATTGATTTTTTTCTCTTTTCTGTCTCTCACAGGTCGTCAGGAAGACTCTGCAGATTCCTGTTCACCTTCATCCATGATTTCAGCCGATAATTTCTGGCGTCGACTGCTTCCGATTCTCTCATATTCTCTACATTTGGAGACGGTCTGGATTTCCCAATCAATTACGCATGCCGGTATCGTCTTCTAAACAGTTCCCTAACCACTGTATCTTCATTTAAGTTACGCTGATTTTATACAGACCATCTACCATCGATGATCCGCGTTCGAGACTTCAAACCCACTTCCTGTGCTTTGTTTCCGGTCCGTTCAATTCAGTAGGCTAATTCTACACAGCTGTAAGATTTCAGGTTGAGTTTTTTCCAATCGCAGACAAAGGCATGGGACATATGGACTGGTTTAGACACAATATTGATTTATTCTGTGTCACTTGTCCTGCAGGGAAAGGTAGCATGTTAACTGGATGCAACATGAGAAAACTAAAAAGGATTTTATTACACGTCTTCAAACCCACTTCATTCTATTCTGCATTCTTCTTGCTTTCTACTATTTTATTCTGTTTCTGAGTTTCAGCTTAAGAATGAATTGGAAAACTAGTTTGAAAGGTACCACACTTTCTATCATGCGAGCTCAAGGGTTAACAAATGTATTGTAACATACATTTCTGCTGTTCTGATAGTTCTGCTGCACTGTTAAATAAAACGGTCTATTTTCCCAGTGCAACAGAATTATTACATACAAGCCGACATCAAATAAACTGTAATCATATATTACAGAGCCCAAAAAAGCTGCAGAAGCTAAAAGATTAGCAATGAGAACCGCGATGGCAACAAAGACGAAGAGAATTCGGAGCTATAAATGGTTTAAAATGACTTCTAAATCTACAGTAAAGCCATATATGGACAAGTTTAAAAACAAACATAATCCATGTAATCAATCACTTCAGTATTAAAGAGCTTGTCATAGGCCAAAAGTGCGCTTTCAAGTCTCATGAGCCTGAATGAGTGATTATCTCATTATAAATACAAATAAAGTTTCAAACTGACTTGAATTTTCTGTGTTTTTGCGCTATTTTCAATCACGCTGAACAAAACACAGACTAAACCCAGGCTACATGGATAACTATGGCTAAGTCCATTTTCCCAACAATGAAAGAAATGA
Source organism: Ictalurus furcatus (assembly GCF_023375685.1). NCBI lineage: Eukaryota > Metazoa > Chordata > Actinopteri > Siluriformes > Ictaluridae > Ictalurus > Ictalurus furcatus. The sequence continues at coordinate 18,266,673 of NC_071264.1, forward strand.
AACCATAAAATAAATGTTTAAAAGGTCAAAAGAAAGAAAGAACACATCGATTCAGGAAGCAATTGTGGGTGCTGAATGCAGGGGAAGGATGCAGGCACTCAGGAACAAAGTGGTGTGTGTGTGAGTTCGACCCTGCAGCAGTGTAATGGCTGCACTGCAGATACAGAGCTGTTTCATATTCAACACACAACACTAAGCATGCTAGCCTCTTCAGCAACACACTACACACACAGCTCAGCAAAGGGACTACTGCAGTCTAACACACCTATTTTTAAGACTGAACGCTAAACATCAACACTCAATGCTAGTGATAACAAAAAACAACACTGGCATAATTCAGTAACACTGACCAAAATAGCCAAAAACAAAAACAAAAACAAAACAATAAACACCTAATTTTACCAAAATTACACACTGCCAACACCGACCCAAACCAGCAACACCGACCCAAACCCGGCAACAGACCCAAACCAGCAATGCCGACCCAAACCCGGCAACAGACCCAAACCCGCAACGCCGACCCAAACCCGGCAACCCGGGTAACCCGGGGCAACAGACCCAAACCCGGCAACAGACCCAAACCCGCAACGCCGACCCAAACCCGGCAACAGACCCAAACCAGCAACACCGACCCAAACCCGGCAACCCGGCAACCCGGGGCAACAGACCCAAACCCGGCAACAGACCCAAACCCGCAACGCCGACCCAAACCCGGCAACAGACCCAAACCAGCAACACCGACCCAAACCCGGCAACAGACCCAAACCAGCATTGCCGACCCAAACCCGGCAACAGACCCAAACCCGGCAACAGACCCAAACCAGCAATGCCGACCCAAACCCGGCAACAGACCCAAACCCGCAACGCCGACCCAAACCCGGCAACAGACCCAAACCAGCAATGCCGACCCAAACCCAGCACAGACCCAAACCAGCAACACCGACCCAAACCCGGCAACAGACCCAAACCAGCAATGCCGACCCAAACCCGGCAACAGACCCAAACCCGCAACGCCGACCCAAACCCGGCAACAGACCCAAACCCGGCAACGCCGATCCAAACCGGCAACAGATCCAAACCAGCAACGCCGACCCAAACCGGCAACAGACCCAAACTGGCAATGCTGGCCCAAACCAGCAACACCAACCCAAAAAAGCAATGATAAAAATAATAATTCAGTAACACTGACCAAAATAGCCAAAAAACAAAAACAAAAACAAAACAATAAACACCTAATTTTACCAAAATTACACACTGCCAACACCGACCCAAACCAGCAACACCGACCCAAACCCGGCAACAGACCCAAACCAGCAATGCCGACCCAAACCCGGCAACAGACCCAAACCCGCAACGCCGACCCAAACCCGGCAACAGACCCAAACCAGCAACACCGACCCAAACCCAGCAACAGACCCAAACCAGCAATGCCGACCCAAACCCGGCAACAGACCCAAACCCGGCAACAGACCCAAACCCGCAACGCCGACCCAAACCCGGCAACAGACCCAAACCAGCAACACCGACCCAAACCCGGCAACAGACCCAAACCAGCATTGCCGACCCAAACCCGGCAACAGACCCAAACCCGGCAACAGACCCAAACCAGCAACACCAACCCAAACCCAGCAACAGACCCAAACCAGCAATGCCGACCCAAACCCGGCAACAGACCCAAACCCGCAACGCCGACCCAAACCCGGCAACAGACCCAAACCAGCAATGCCGACCCAAACCCGGCAACAGACCCAAACCAGCAACACCGACCCAAACCCGGCAACAGACCCAAACCAGCAATGCCGACCCAAACCCGGCAACAGACCCAAACCCGCAACGCCGACCCAAACCCGGCAACAGACCCAAACCCGGCAACGCCGATCCAAACCGGCAACAGATCCAAACCAGCAACGCCGACCCAAACCGGCAACAGACCCAAACTGGCAATGCTGGCCCAAACCAGCAACACCAACCCAAAAAAGCAATGCTGACCCAAAAAGCAATGCTGGTCCAATCCAGCAAAGACCTAACCAAACCACCTACACTGACCCAAACCAGCAACACCAACCCAAACCAGCAACGCTGACCCAAACCAGAAACAGACCCAAACCAGCAACACAGGCCCAAACCAGCAACGCCAACCCAAACCGGCAACACTGACCCAAACCAGAAACAGACCCAAACCAGCAACACAGGCCCAAACCAGCAACGCCAACCCAAACCGGCAACACTGACCCAAAAAGCAATGCTGGCCCAAACCAAAGAATAAACAAGCCAAACTCTATCGCAAACCGCAAAAGATGATCCAGACTATCAACATCATGATGACCCAAACCAATGATCTTAACAAACCACATGTGACCTAAATCTCCAATGCTGACCCTAACCTGCAATTCTGGCCCAAATCCATGAAACAAACCAACGCAAACTGACCAAATGCTGACCAAATCTTCCAACTTCAACCAAAGGTATTAGTAAATAAAAAATACATTTAAAAAATGTAAATACGCAGTGTGAGAGTCCAGAGATTTACCAAGGAGGACAACTGGCCATTGCTAACTCATCGTATAAACAATGACCACCAAGAGGCCTTTCTAGCTTGCATTTACCTTTTTGTTAATGATTCCCAAACTACAAAAATACCACTAAATCAGTTCTATGTAATCTAGACCCCCAAATGCAAGAAACTCACAAAGTCAGACAATAATTGTGCCACCTGCTAGGGGTATGTGCGTGTGTTAGTGTGCATGTGCAAGCAAGGCCAGTGGAGAGAATGAGTCATGCTAGATAACTACGGTAGCTGAAGGGCAAAAAGGTGCCACTTTGACTTCCATTTTAAACGAGCATGACAACAAATAAAACTTAAGAGTTTCTCTTATCCATTAACACAGCACAGGCATGGACGATCCCATTTTCATAACACTACATGAGTTATGATACCGAGATGTTGGATTAGAAACTTACTAAGCTGTTAAACACTGCTCTTCAGTTGGAGAATTGCATTTCCTAACGTGAACAGAGTTATGGGAAGGACACATGAAACACAACCCAAGAATACTGCTTACCAAAGTGTCCTCATTCAGCGTGAAATTCAGGCGGCTCGGATCTATTCCGAAGGGCTCACGATGATATAAATGTAGCGCAATGTATTTCAAAGTGATAAAGCACTCGTCCACTTCAGAAACTAAACCACAAAGTGACAGCACCAATAACAATGTCGGACCTGAGCGAAAGTGACGGCTTTTTAATATTATTTAATGCTTCATTATTCATCGTTACACCACACTGCTGTTGAATTCTCAAATCTGACTGGTCAGATTTCAATTCAAGAACGGTAGCTCTGACAGTAACACGGTAGTAGATCAAAGATTTGTATTAATGCGCTTATTCTGATGCATTATCGCTTTTGTAATAACTCATACACAGGGCCTTGTATGGCAGATGATGCAGATAATCTAACTGTTACTCAAAGACGTAGAAATGCAGTGATGCATCTGTCACCAAGTCTAGTCCTTTTTGTTACTAATTTGTAAATTTGCCAAATAAATTGCCTTAAAATGATTTATTAGTTATCAAAGACAAAAAAAAAAAAACAACCTTAAAACTTCAAACATGAAGGAAACTATTGAAGAAAAACTATTTCAGACATTTGACTTTACTGTGACCATGACCATGAGCCTGTTTACAATTACAAACTCTGATCAGTTTTTCTGCTGGCTACAATAGTAATTCCCTATCAATCCTACAAACGTTCAACCATTTGATCTAACGAGAATCTCGGACAGACGGACTACCTGAAAACATAATGCCTCCTCCACGTATGGAAGGAGTCTCCAGTTTCAGAGCTGTGTAAGAGTCAGTGTCTTGCTACAAAACTAGCTACAACAGGTCTTTTCCACAGATGGATTCCTTTTAATCACATCGCTTTATTTAGACACCAACGTTTATACAGCAGAAAATCTGATTTCACGTAAAATGTTACAAAAACCTTCACACTATAGATATTTATTTTCTCCATTTATTGCCTCAGGGGAAAAAAGATCTACTGCATAAAGCATGGTCATTAAAGTCCAATCATGTTCCTTAATCTAATTTTAAAAAAGGTACACCACATTCTCTACATCATTTAACTATAGTTACAACCCCCCCATAAATAAATAAACAAACAAACAAACAAACAAATAAAGTTAGATATTTCTGTTCTGAAAGCATCTCTAAAGCAGAAATAATTTTTAAAAAATAATATGAACAGGATCCTCACTGGATCTACATCAGAGCTCTGCTTTTTTTTTTGGTTGCTGAATCCTAAAGTGCAAGAAAGACGCTGCAGAAATGAGACAAATTATTGATGTTATTTGTCTCTAAAATTCCTCAACAGTTGGATAAGAAACGAAATGAGTGCCACAGTATCAGCTCGAGGCGCTTTCTGTTCTCCGTTAATCAGAGAGAGCCGGAACATTCTCCGTCAGTTTGCTTCTCCTCTTGCTGCACCACAGCTTAAAAAAAAAAAACCCTGAATACACTGCTAGTGAGCTACGTTCATCACAAGCTACTGCATTTCTCCCTTTAATGATTCAATAAATACCCGTAATGTCCACACATTAGAGTTCAGAGCTCATGCATCATTAAACCGAGGCTCACGATGCCGATCATCTTTCTTCTACAGAAAGAAATAAAGTATTATAATGTATTAGTCTGGCTGGTAATGCGCGCGCACACACACACACACACACACACACACACACACACACACACACATCACTACTGACTGTAGTGGCCATTTAACACATGGCTTTGAAAACATGCTGATTAATATATTTGTTTTAATAAGAGACAACGTGAGGAGGATAATTATCCGAGCGGTAGGAGGAGCAGTAAATGTCAGATGGACTCTCAAAGTTTTGATCCCATGGATGAGGGCAAATACGGACAAGAGCGAGCAGCTGGAGTGTTAAAGATTAACAGAGCAGGAGACCTACAACGCTGAGGAGCGAAGGATAAGCTGAAGTGCTACGAGACATAAACATGAAGGAGGCGATGTCCAACCACGCAGAAGATCAGACAAAACCTCTTAACTGAGTCAAACACTGAACTACGTGGGACTTGGAGCTACTGCTCTGACAACAATAACGAAGATAACCTAGTCTAAATGTGTCACGGTTTCACTGGTTCATGCTATTAATCAGCCATTTAAAAACACAAGAGAGACTACGAAATGATGGAAATGACAAGAGCGAAGCTGTACATATGACTATTTGTACATCCTTGTACATAGAACAAAGAAAATGAAGATCATATCCCCTAATAATTGTCTTGTTTGAGATTTCTGGACATGTGTGCGTTAAGTAATATTATAGGAGGACGCATGTCATAATTCTGATCAATTTGCACGTAATATGCAACATCCGTACAAATTCTAGAGATGGGCGTGTCTTCAAAATGTACGCATTCTTATTCCACTAAAAATTCCATGTGTACTACACACACACCTCATATTAACACAATATTTGACCTTATTATAAGTGCTTGTTGCAGGGGGTATGGTCCCACATGATCAGTAGGTCACATGACCAAAACACACATAAACTGCACCTGTGCTAGGAACTTTTACCCAAAATCCCCAGAAGCATCACTTCGCCGACACACCCTTTTTTTAAACGTTGTTTACATTTGATTCTTTTAATCTTGGACGTGGTTTTGTTTTGGTTTCTGCGTAAGACGAAAAGAGTGAGCGCTTCCTGGAATGTCTTTATACTGAAGAAAAACATCCTTTCCCCCAGGACATAATGCAATCTTTGCCAACATGTTAATTTAAATGTGATTATGTATACACACACTCGTTTTATTGAAAGAAAAACGGTTTCTGAAACGCTCTTTGGACAAGGAGATGGCAAAATGACACAATGATGTAATGATATTCGTTATGTATTTAAATGCTCTTGAAGACTCTCGTCCGCTGGATTCGGTGGCTTAGATCGGATTTGGAGCGAGATTCTGAAATGCATCGGTTCTGACAAATGAAGAAATACTGATTTACCGACTACTCAAAAGATCATGAAGCTCATGACAGGCACATTGTTGGAGATGTCCTGCTTCCTCAAACAGCCGGTCTCTATTTGATTCAAGCGCAGTCCAAGTAAATAAACAAGCAACATCCATGTGGTTCGAGTCGGACAGCATTGTTTGGCGTTGCTGTTTTAGTGTTGGGCGCGATCCTGACCGCTATCGCTGTCCACCATCTCACCCCGTCTGGACACCGAGTTCAAACCGGGGCTAAAATCTCCCTGGCGCGATATCGAGACGGCTCCGTTTGTTGCCTCAGCAACCGGGGTTACAAATAAAACAGAAAGCACCGTAAATCTTTGGATTTCCTCTTCCTTTCCCAGATCTGTGCCAGATTCCATGCGCTGCCGTCACCGGGCCCGGGTTCCTCCCGCTGATCTGAGGAGAGCAGCTCTGTTCGGGACGGGGAGGGGCGGGGGATTTGATGGATTTGAGGTAACATGCATCCGCAGCATGTGCACAGAAGAATCAGAATAAGATACTGGTTAGTGTGACATTGACCTTGTTGGTATATCCTACAAGGCCACAACGCGAGCCCCTGATCAATCCTCAAATGTTTTATTGAAGTTGCTCTCAACACAAATCCTTTTCATTTAAATCACACACCTCCATCTTTAACCATGAACATTACGGCTTCACCAGGCCTGTTCACAACATGGAGCGTATTACATGTTCTGTCCATACCGTGCACCTTACACCAGATGGAGAGAAGAAAAAAAACGTCTTGAGAGCATGTATTTGTAGCTCTAGCTGTGGTTTAGACGCAAAGTAAAGACAATTCACTAGCCATGTCTACTGAAGTTCAAACAATGGCATCACGCAAGGGCAGACAGGCATGTTAAATATTAGTGAGGGTGGCTAACACTCGGCATGTCGCGCCAAGCAAACTATGACAAGCAAATACCTCTGCGATGAATCAGTGTCAAGTTTCCGAACCACGAGCTGTGGAAAAATACGCCAGCATACCTTTTTTTTTTTTTTTGGTCTAAAACCAACAGACACCTGGCAAAGATGCATTTTCTCAGGCCAGTGCTAGCATGCTAGTCAGCAAGGCCGATTCCATGACCATGATAAATAGCAGTCCCTGGGAAGGAGAGAAAACCAGGGAAGCCATTAAAAAGAGAGAAGGGCGATGGGTGCACGTGCAGGATGAGGGAGAAATGGAAACAGCAGATGTGGAATGTGAGGAGCCAAGTATAGAGCGGATCTGTGAGCCGTGTGTGTGCGTGAGAGAGAGAGAGAGAGAGAGAGAGACAGAGAACACAGTGAACTGGCTGCTTTGATAAGTTCATCCGCAGAGCAGTATATAAGTGACACATGGTAACACGCAGCGAGGTCAGAGAGTCCGCACACACGCACTCGCGCACACACACTGCATCCCTACACATGAGGCGGCCATCTTTTTTCCTGTAACCCGAGCCAGGGATGACATGTTTGGTCTATCATTTGGAGGCCCAAAAAAATTCCAGCCTGTCTACATACCACATCACGGACAAGAGCAAGAGGACGGCGAGACGGAGGGAAAGACAGAAAGAATGAGATTTACATACATATCTACTCATCTTGATCAACTTTTACGTGGACGGCGTTCAAATATTCCATAGAGTTATATATAAACCAGTGGACAGTTCACGAATTCAATAGCGAATTCAAGAGTTTCCCCATTTCTTATCATTTTTTAAATTATCAATAAATGTATGGGGTACTAATAGGGCTGGGGACGATATGATGATATAATATTTATATTGTGATAAATTAAGTCACAATCTGCTTTTTCTGAGATATTGTGAATATTTGAAATGCTCTTTTAGTTAAACAATGAAAACTAGCTACAAAACTAGCTACAACAGGTCTTTTCCACAGATGGATTCCTTTTAATCACATCGCTTTATTTAGACACCAACGTTTATACAGCAGAAAATCTGATTTCACGTAAAATGTTACAAAAACCTTCACACTATAGATATTTATTTTCTCCATTTATTGCCTCAGGGAAAGGGAAAAAAGATCTACTGCATAAAGCATGGTCATTAAAGTCATTAAAGTCCAATCATGTTCCTTAATCTAATTTTAAAAAAGGTACACCACATTCTCTACATCATTTAACTATAGCTACAACCCCCCCCACCCTCAAATTGACTTGAAGTAGCTGATTTTTAAATGTTTGAAATTGTTCTTTAAAATTATAAAATGTTAACATCTTTTACAGATTCTACTTTTCAGCATTATATAGCGCAGGGGTGACGTGTAAAAATCCTTCAAAATGCTAAAATGTGTTTAAAACTTTTAATATACATGATAAATATCTGAAATAATAACACAGACACAACCACTCATAATAATAATAATAATAATAATAATAATAATAACAGTAAACGATCTATTAAAAATAATAACAATTCCCTCCCTTCCCTGACCTGTCAGCAGCACGTCAACATCAATACGTGTAACGTATGCGTGTTTTATCCTAATAATTAGCGTGTGACGATGCGTGTGTAGTGCAAAAGAATATGGACAGATTTCTTAAAAGAAAAGCTCCAGATGCTTCTGGACCATCAACTTCATCCTCATGTAGCTAACGCTGTCTCGCATTAGTGTTTGTGTAGGGTGGCACAAATTTTTTTTTTAATTTTCAAAGGGTGCCGTGACTGAAAAAATGTTGGGAAATGCTGTGCTAAACCATCAACATACCAAAAAAAAACCACACACACACACACAAAAAAAAAACAAAACACTGCCACATATTATTCCACCTTAAGTATCGCTAACGTTTGTATTCATATGACAAGTTACAAAGGTTAAGGAAGTGTACGGTTAGGGGCGGGGTTATCATTCAAACCTTTTATTCATAAGGAATGAAGAAATCGAACCACATCGCTCTCAAATCCATTAAGGTGTTTTGAACGAGGACAGGTTTGCTTTCCATTAAAGTGCACCTATTATGGTTTTGAAACATGCCTAATTTTGCTTTAAACCATAATGGGTGCACTTTAAAGTAATTTTACTGTATAAAATACAGCGATGATTGGTCAGAGGATGCTGAGTAATTTTCTATAACAGCAGCTCTGATAGAAGTGCAATCCAGTGCAATGACATATGCAATCACTGACAATTTTTTCTCTAAAGAGACATTTGTTTAGCATTTACGGAAGGAGTTTATGCTTTACAGTTTCTCAGTAAATCGACAAGCTGTATTTTTTTTCTTATTCTCTTTAACTTCAAGATAGAGGGAGAAAAATGAGAGGCTGGTAAGGGAATGACTGTTCATAGCTGCTATAACGTAAGTGAGATATTTCCCGTATTTAAATCATCCTGAAGCTTTATTTTAAAGAGTCAGAACCTCTTGAATGCAAAATGTTAGCTAGCTGGTTAAACAGGCTAGAAACATATACATAGAAACACCTCGCAGAACTATTTGTCCACAAATAATTATTTTAGAAATATTTTACACTTTAGACATGTTAAAGCTTTTTATATACTGTAAAAAAAAAAAAAAAAAAATTAAAAACCTATGCTGACAATTTCATTGCAAGAATTATCTAAAGCTTTCCAAATGAGACAATTTTTCAGTTTTTATTTTTATTCATTTACAGCAGTATAAACTGTTGTCTGCTGTACTGCTAGAAGTCTGTAACCAAAAATAAGAGCGTGCATCTGCGGGTCACATTCCGTGCATAATGAGGCCAAAGCGCGGCAGCATCTCCTCTCCCAAACCGAACGCATCCACGGCTCCGCTCCTTAAATAGCCGAGCGCCCGGGACAGAGCAGTACGGTGCGATGCCGATAATCACAGCTGGAGCGGTTATTTTTACGAGATATGACGACCCTGAAATACTCCTCACAAACTCCTTGACACCAAGCGTCAAGAGCTCTAAAAATATTTTTACATCCCTAAAAAGAAAAAAAAAAGTGTTTGTGTTTGGATTGTGACCCGGAGCTCAAGTAACTGGAATGTGTATGTGTACTGCTGAGCCAAAAAAGCTCAATTTCGGGCTGCGGGGATGGAGAACGGTCGGGATATGTGTGTGTGTGTGTGTGTGCTACTCAGACTAAATCGCACGCCAGAGAGAATATGGCGGAGCAGCAAGCTCTCGGCCTCGATTCCCCAAACATGGCTCATTTAAGAGGGGAATTCCCAACAGCTCGTGCAAGGTGACTCCTCACAGCTGCACACACACACACACACACTCACTCCAGATTCCTTACACTGCCAAAGATCACAGCAATTCCTCAGGTGGATGCAATAAAACACATGCACAAGGAGATTCACAGGTGAGCTGGAATAACGGCATGTGCTGGCATTAAAATGGCTTCGTTGTAATTCTGTTTACACCACGGCACTGTTGAATTCTGGATTCTGATTGGTCAAAAGGTGTTGATTCATTTTCTATAACAGCAGCTCTGAAAGTAGTGCAGTTGCAAATCACAGATTTTTATTTAATTCACTCTAAAACATTAGCATTTCTATGGCAATAGCTTATTCTGGGACGTCTGTGGCTAAGGTGGTAGAGCGGGTTGTCCACATGACTCCACATGCCGAAGTGTCCTTGGGCAAGACACTGAACCCCAAGTTGCTCCCGATGGCAGGCTAGCGCCTTGCATGGCAGCTCTGTGGTCACTGGTGTGTGTGTGTATGTGTGTGTGAATGAGACACAGTGTAAAGCGCCTTGTAGAAGGTGCTATATAAGTGCAGACCATTCACCATTCACGGGGACTTGGATTAAAACAGTCATTGAGGCTTTCTTTAAGCTTTCTCCAGTGTCAGCGCTTTGTAACATTCAGAGTTAAAGCTGTAACTTTACATTTTCCGAAATCTTCAGGACAGAAGAGTTTACACTCTGTGGTTTCTCTGTAACATAACAAGCTCCTTTTTTGACTTGGGACCCCGTGTAGAGCTTTTATAATGAAAGTGCGAACAGGAACTAACTAGTTTTCATGGACGTTCCACAGCATTAAATATCACTATAAAAGTGCTTCCTTCTTTAATAAATTAAATATTGCAAATGCTGGCAACTGTCTGTGGTATTAGAAGAATAAAACACATGGGGATGTGCTGTTAGGGGAAAATAATCAACTTCGGGGTAATAACAGGGACTCTGCTTCACCACTCCACGCTGTTGTTGATTATTTTCCTTTTTTAATGTCACCACACGAGGGTTTTCTTCCTTGCTTATCAGGTCGATGGGGAATATCATTCATGACTACTGGACTGTTCTATGGACTGGAAGCAAAGACATTAAACTCTATAGCTACAGCTATGTTTTCTTGTTTGTTTGGGTTTTTTTTTTTATAACTATATCAGACCAAAGACTAAAAACTATTAATAGAAAACTTCTCTCATGTGAAACTACAAGGGAATAAAAACAACAACATCATCATCAACAAAAACTACAAGCCAAATTGATACCATGTGATTTAGAGTTACAGTGTACTAAGGGTAAATAAAGGGTAAGGGTAATTTGTTTTTACACAATCCCAACTATGATTAATATCAGAGGAGTGAAGAATGGTTCGGCAGACCACACACACACACACACACACACACACACACACACACACACACTCACACTCGACAACAACTTGAAGTCATTTATGCCAAAATTGGTGGCCAACTCCATTCTACAGGTTATACGGGTCTTTTCAGACTGTTCTCATGAGTATCACACACTTGTCTAGCCTCCACCTCGCTGTCCCAGAAGGCCGTTCATGAACGTGGAACAGGAAGCGGCCACACAAATGCAGGAAACAATCGGGAAGGTCATGCTGTTCACGTTAGGAAGGCCATGAACATGGCGCCACTGTTTCCTCCAACACACACATCCATCACACACATTCCAACTGCCCAACGGTGACATACACACACACACACACACAGGCAAACAGACACACAAAAAACAGGACACACACACACACACACACACACACACACACACAGGCAAACAGACACACAAAAAACAGGACACACACACACACACACACACACACACGGCCTGCTGTCTTACTGCCTAGCAGCCAAAGTGTGTTATTAATACACTTAACGCTTGGGAAAATAAAGCCTGGCACTCAACTGGGACTACTCAAATGGCTAAAAACAAATTCCCATCATGCCCTGCAACACTAATAATCATTGCTTATGATGACATAATAATTACATCATGACATGTCCTGCCAACTATTGGTTATAATATTTTAAGAACAAAACATGATGATGTGGCGTTACTGTCAACACACCAAAGATCATTATTTTCCTATAACAGCATGTCCTGAAGTGTTTTATTCCTCTAACACCACAACAATTCTCCAACTATTACAATGTCCATGAAACAATTTATCACTTAGATTACAGTAGCTATAAACAGTCGATCCTTCACCAGTCTCTTTTCCTCCTCTCTTTAAGTAAATAAAAATAATAAACATTTACAAACTTGTTACCGAGAAACCACCAAGTGCAAAGCTCCTCTGTCCTGAAGATGTGAGAAAACGTGGATTAGTTACAGCGTGTTAGCGCTGACACTGGAGACTCCTTCCATAGATGCTAAATAAACATTTCTAAAATATCAACTTGTCTTCGTTAAGTATCAAAGGTTAAATCTGTTTACTATTAGTCTCAGATTTTGCCAGACAAAATCTGTAAATCTTTTGCTCTGTTAGTTTCACTCGCTTGTTGTCATGGCAATAAAACGCCCCCCCGCCCCCAGCTCCTGATGTGAAAGTTTGCTCGGTTCTAGACCAGCACACTTCTAAACGAACATGAGCTTAAAGGCTAAACCCCGTTCCTTTTAGATGCAGGATTTTCTAAGTGCAGACATAAATCTATGGCTAGCCCAAAATGTTAGACACAATTGTTGCCATGGTTACACTATATTAAAGCAGGCCTCGTTTATCCCGCTGGATACGAAGGAATTTATACATAAATCGTTTCCAGGTGCGTTCACACAAGAAATACCATGAAAATTTAGTTATTTGGGAAAAAACATGCATATCCTACAAAAGAAGAGCTGCAACTGGATGAGGGCTGAAATTTTGTTTCATTTTAGTTTGGGGAGGAACGACGTTATCAAATGCTGCTGGAACAAACGGTACATAATCATTCCGTTTAGGACGGACAAATCGACTACAGAAAAAGAAAATACAGAGATTAGTTTAACCTGGGGTTATTTTTACAGGCTGTTATATATAAAAGGCAAAAGATGCTTTAATCTTCACCGGTACGGGAATCCAGAAAAAGAACTGGCATAACCATTTCACACGAGATTAAAATCACAGAGAAGCTCTGATAATTATTACATTACCCCACCTCCCCATATAAAACTAGTCCTGTCCGAATAGCCCTTTATACAGAACTCTACACACTCCACGTGTACACGCCATGGTTCTCTCGGGAACAGAGAATAAAGACTTTGCGCACACAAAGCATTTGTATTGCTTCATAAAATCGGGATTAAACCACTGGGAGTCACATGGATTACTTTTACGATGCCCTTATGAATTTTTGGAGCTTGAAATGTGTTGGTTACTGGACTGTAAATGGAGGGACGGCTTGATGGTTAAGGCTCTGGATTACTGATCGGAAAATTGGGGGTTCAAGCCCCAGCACTGCCAAGCTGCCACTGTTGGGCCGTTGAGCAAGGCCCTTAACCCTCTCTGCTCCAGTGGTGCTGTAGCATGACTGACCCTGCGCTCTGACCCCAACCTCCTAACATGCTGGGGTATGTGAAGAAAAGAATTTCACTGTGCTGTAATGTACAGTGAGGGAAAGAAGTATTTGATCCCCTGCTGATTTTGTACGTTTGCCCACTGACAAAGAAATGATCAGTCTATAATTTTAATGGTAGATTTATTTGAACAGTGAGAGACAGAATAACAACAAAAAAAATCCAGAAAAACGCATGTCAAAAATGTTATAAATTGATTTGCATTTTAATGAGGGAAATAAGTATTTGACCCCCTCTCAATCAGAAAGATTTCTGGCTCCCAGGTGTCTTTTATACAGGTAACGAGCTGAGATTAGGAGCACACTCTTAAAGGGAGTGCTCCTAATCTCAGCTTGTTACCTGTATAAAAGACACCTGTCCACAGAAGCAATCAATCAATCAGATTCCAAACTCTCCACCATGGCCAAGACCAAAGAGCTCTCCAAGGATGTCAGGGACAAGATTGTAGACCTACACAAGTCTGGAATGGGCTACAAGACCATTGTCAAGCAGCTTGGTGAGAAGGTGACAACAGTTGATGCGATTATTCGCAAATGGAAGAAACACAAAAGAACTGTCAATCTCCCTCGGCCTGGGGCTCCATGCAAGATCTCACCTCGTGGAGTTGCGATGATCATGAGAACAGTGAGGAATCAGCCCAACACTACACGGGAGGATCTTGTCAATGATCTCAAGGCAGCTGGGACCATAGTCACCAAGAAAACAATTGGTAACACACTACGCCGTGAAGGAAATCCTGCAGCGCCCGCAAGGTCCCCCTGCTCAAGAAAGCACATATACATGCCCGTCGGAAGTTTGCCAATGAACATCTGAATGATTCAGAGGACAACTGGGTGAAAGTGTTGTGGTCCCATAGAAATCCCATAGAAAATCTGTGGAGGGAGCTGAAGGTTCGAGTTGCCAAACGTCAGCCTCGAAACCTTAATGACTTGGAGAAGATCTGCAAAGAGGAGTGGGACAAAATCCCTCCTGACATGTGTGCAAACCTGGTGGCCAACTACAAGAAACATCTGACCTCTGTGATTGCCAACAAGGGTTTTGCCACCAAGTACCAAGTCATGATTTGCAGAGGGGTGAAATATATATTTCCCCTCATTAAAATGCAAATCAATTTATAACATTTTTGACATGCGTTTTTCTGGATTTTTTTGTTGTTATTCTGTCTCTCACTGTTCAAATAAATCTACCATTAAAATTATAGACTGATCATTTCTTTGTCAGTGGGCAAACGTACAAAATCAGCAGGGGATCAAATACTTTCTTCCCTCACTGTATATATAACCAATAAAGCCCCATGATACAGTGCCCCTGGAGCAGAGAGGGTTAAAGGCCTTGCTCAAGGGCCCAACAGTGGTAGCCTGGCAGTGCTGGGGCCATCTCATTATCATCATCATCATCATTAAAAAGTCTTCATTCGTGTTCCGAAGATAAACAAAAGTCATGGGTTTAGAAGGGCATGAGGGTGAGTAATTGGTGACAAAATTGAAATTTTTGGGTGAACTATCCCTTTAAGTAGTCTTTTTAAGTGAACTGGTTTTGGTTATAGTTTTGGTCGTTGCTAGACAAACACAGTTTTATTATTAGCATTAGTATTATTATTAGTAGTAATAGGAATAGTAGGAATCCTAAAACCGCATCCTAAAGCAGCTTCAACAGAAGGCCATTTCAGGCTGTGTCCGCATCCAACCCTGCGCACTCTGTCTGCACTCCTGTTCCAAGCTCGCTGGTATTATTTTGAGGTCAGCAGTGTGAGCTCGGATATACGGCTGTGCTTGGCTTGAGCTGGAGCTCTTAATAAGGACAGAGTACTCGCTGCGGCTAAAAGAGGACGAAAAGATCCCACAAGGTGCACACGAACATTGCCGTGTTTAACACATCCTCCTAAATCTAATCCACCACTTTATTCTGATATACGGCTATGAATAAATGAAATAATGAAAATTAATCAATCATGATGATCAGTGGCTATTTAGAGTAATAACAGTTAGCGATGTATTTGTCTCAGGGGACGTGTCTGATTTCATACACACGTCGCCGATGTTTACTCTAATAACGTTTTCATTACACTATATGCATTAAACAACTTGCCAAAACGTAATATATTATATCTTTACACTGGTGTGTGTTTAGCACATTTTACAATATTTTACAATTTTACAATATTATTACAAATATTCAACATTAGGGCTTAAATCTGATCGACGTCTACTGACATCATTTTTTACTTGTTACAAGTCACACGTCTAGAAGAATATACAATATCTAACAGTACTGAAGGCAAGACAATTTGTCATGTGAATTATTTTCAGATTGCTTCAATTCATCCAAAAACTAATCTACAACATGTCTGCTCCAACTGTAGTGATATTGCCGCATTCCACTAAAACCTGCAACTTTTAACCTGAAATTCCGAATATGAAAATACTAAGCAAACGGACCCGCAACTTGGAATTCTGTTTGTTTGTTTTTTTCCAGAATTCTGACTAGTAAATTTGGGAAGGTCTCCATGACTCCGAGTTCACCAAGTCACATCAAATCAGCATTGCCGTAATCGAAGTAGGACTTCTTTATTTAAAAATCGATCTTTTTCACATACTGTTTTTGTACATCTACATACAAAGATCACTCTAATCAATAAAAAAAAACTTTTAAAAATGCTGCAGCTTATTTATAATTGCATTGTATAGGGACAAAAAAAAATTTAATCGTAATCAAAAATCTATCTAACTATATATATATATATATATATATATATATATATATATATATATATATATATATATATATATATATCAAGTGATATTTGCACCTTTCTTTGCTAGGAGTTCGTTTCATATATACTGCTAAATGACTGATAATTACTACATACAATACATCTTCAACAAGCAGCAGAATCCTGTCATGCTGATTTGTAGCAATGTTAGCTACCTACCGACGTTATGGGACAACTGGGAAGTTTATCTCTGCAGCAAGTATTGCTGTTAATAACTAATATTAACAGAAGTTAGTCGTTAGTCGGTTAGTTGATATGGACTTCCTCTTCCTACAGTGACAGTTTTTCTCTTCCTGATGGAACACTTCATGTTTCCTGGAATCAGCACTTCAGAGGAAGTCCATATGGAACACAGGCTGTTTTTTATTCTGTTGTGAAAAATGGTGAGTCATTTTAGTCATCTTTCACCTCTAATTACATTCGCTTTGTGTCGCGCAGCCAGAAATTCAAATATGGCGACCACAACAGAAATATCATGTGACTGCGTTGTGTAGTGTTTTACAGACAACTTTGTGTGAGAGTGCATGAGAAGAGAGAATGTCGTGAGCTTGTAAAAGCGCTCTGTGTGTGTGCGAAAGAGACAGAGAGAGAATAATGTGTGTGTTGGTGTTATGTAAATACGGCTTTTAAAAGTGCAGTCATTGATAACGAGGCCTCTGGATCCCTCAGGGCTTCCTGTTACGATAATGAGTGGAGGCTGGTGTAGCACAACACACACACACACACACACACACACACACACACACACACACACACACACACACACGACTAATCCAATGCAATCTACACTAGGATGTGAATACCACTCAGAAGGAGGTCAGGTCTCTGACACACAGCACCCATGACTGACTGACACTGACACACACACACACACGTTTTAATGAAAAAGTCATGTGATCTAACAGCTTTAATTGGTGTCTTTATTTTTCTCCCATAGTGCTGTACTCCAGGACACACATACCCCACGTCAATTCCTGTAGAGACAGCTAATGCACACAAACTTCATCCAACATGTGACACACACACACACACACACACACACACACACACACACAACTACAGCCATAGTTTACATTCATACAAACACAAACCCAACACACACTTCCTCATTCCAGTACATGGAGATGAAGACTCCAGGTATGTGTTGATATGTCGATTACACTGTATGATACACAGCGATAGTTAAAACACACACACACACACACACACAGACTAAACTTACCTAATTGCTAGCAAACAACCACCTAGCGTTCATTTGGATATTGGAATGAAGATTCTCTCACTTCTATGCAAGTTAGGTACGAGACTAAAGCAGCGGCAAATTAGGGTTGCTACTACGTTTTGCTAAACGCTTTGTGTACATACTAAGGCTGCATTCACACCATGTCAGTTACTAGATGACACCACGGATCTACTCGGTGCTGTTCATGTCCTCAGACCTGAATTACGCGACATCAACTACAACTTTAGGCCAACTCCAACTCTGTGTTAGCCACATTAAACTGTATTGTATCTTTAGTTTATTTTGCATTATTAAGACATAAATAATAATCAATGATACAAATTATTACACAGAAATATTACGAGATAACTACTTAACTACGTTTTCCTGTTAAGCCGCTGCCACTTTTGAGCGTTTCCACATGACGTTGCAGCGGTAAGGTGGTACAAGCCTGAGTTCTCAGAAAACTTTACAAGTTGTAATTACGAGTTCTATGAGGACGTGAACGCTTTGTACAAGTCAGAATCTCGTAATTACGGTAATTAGGACATGGTGTGAGTGCAGCTAAATATTAGCCGTGTTTGCTAGTAAGTGAGCTAACATGCTAACCGCTATGTGTAATTACTAAAATTAGCCGTGTCTGCTGGTAAGCGAGCTAACATGCTAACCGCTATGTGCAATTATTACTAAAATTAGCCGTGTCTGCTAGTAAGCGAGCTAACATGCTAACCGCTATGTGTAATTACTAAAATTAGCCGTGTCTGCTAGTAAGCGAGCTAACATGCTAACCGCTATGTGTAATTACTAAAATTAGCCGTGTCTGCTAGTAAGCGAGCTAACAGCTAACATGCTAACCGCTATGTGTAATTACTAAAATTAGTCACGTTTGCTAGTAAGCGAGCCAACATTCCCAATTTTATCATCTTTTTTTTAGTTTGTTTGTTTATTTCTAAATAAACAAATTTTTTCATTCTTAATACTCTCAGGACAATTTCCATTTGCATGATTTCATTGCTGTAGGCAACAACAGATGAAATATGTGACACATTGATTTAGCTGCTTGTCAACTGTATGATTTGCGTTTTTCCAATAGACAGTTATTCATTCTCATTAATAAAGTATTGAGAGGAAAATCTGGTTTGTCTGTTGTCATTTACATCTTTGTATTTCTGTAAATTTAGTCCAGTTTGTAGATTTTGAATTAAAAATGAGCACAGTATTGCGTGATACTTCAACTGGTATAGTATAGTAAAATATGTTTATAGTATCGTGACAAACCCTACGGTAAATACGAATGATTCCTCAGACCAATCCTACAGTGTTCCACGTGTGGGCCAACAGTTTTTTAATTCCCTGCTCTTCCTACCAGCAGTTATAACCTTATAACCGTGTCGTAATAGTATCCTGTCATGTACGACACCTCGTTAAGACGTTAAGAAAAATAAAGCTCACGTGTGCATAGCTAATACAGTTAGCTTGCTTTATTAATCGGAAACAGAAGCTAGTACAAAGTCAAGCACATAACATACAGTAAACACACGTAGCGAGAGCTAGCATACCTGACGCACAGATCACTGACTCGGCTGGAGAAAATCACGGAAAAAAGCAAACTCGCTATATGTCTAAGGGAATTTTTATGCCTCAAAACGGAAAACTTATATTTTTTATATATATATATATATATATATATATATATATATATACATACATATATATATATATATATATATGTGTGTGTGTGTGTGTGTGTGTGTGTGTGTGTGTGTGTGTATGTATGTATGTATGTATATATATATATATATATATATATATATATATATATATATATATATATATATATATATAGATAGATAGATAGATAGAACACATAAATCAGCCAGTAAATTTTAGAACAATAAATAATCCTGCCAATAAATAAATAAACGAAGTGAGTAAGTAAATATGTAAGTAAACAAAAAACATAACTAAATAAACGAACAAAACACAAAAATAATGAGAACATAAATAAATAAACAATTAAATCAGTAAGTGTGTAATGAATTAAGCAAACAAACAAGCAAATAAAGAAACAAATAAGTAGGTAAACAAATAGATAAGTAAGTTTTCAATTGAATAAACAAACAAAAAATTGAGTACATATACAAATAAACAATTAAATCAGTAAGCATGCTATGAAGTAAGCAAACAAACAAGTAAATAAATAAACAAATAAGTAGGTAAACAAATAGACAAGTAGGCTTTTAAAAATAAAATAAAAACCCAAGTAAGCAAATGAACAAGCAAATAAATAAATACATAAATAAACAAAGAAGTAAGTAAGTAAGTAAATAGGTAAATAAATAAATAAACCAGTAGGTAGTTAGGTAAACAAAAAAAAAACATGTATATTAAATAAACAAACAAGTAATTAAGTATATAAAAATACATAATAAAAACAAGTAAGTTAAAAAAGAAGGAAAGAATGAAAAAGAAAGAAACAGGAGAAAGCACAGTGAGAACATGGTGAGTTATTTTCCCTCAGATGATCATGTCTCATGTGTCCCGTGTTTTAGGCTGTACACCTGATTAAAGGACGCAGACGCAGAAATGGACTTTTATTTATCTCCCATTATGACAAAAGGACAAAACACACTCAGAGTGCCTGTAGAGGGAACAAAGTTCACCACTCTTCCTCTGAGTGATGAATAAAAAGGTCTTCTGCTCTGCTGGACTCACAGATATTGTATATTTGCATAATGAGCAAAAGAAAGAACACCCATATTCCAGAGGTGGAAAGTACTGAAGCACGGCCGGACTTAGCACTACTGAAGGCAAAAAGATAGGCAACCGCCTTGGGTGCCCAGAAGCCAAGGGCCCCCTTAAAATGCTAATTATATACATATATATTTAATTATTAATGCTAAATGACATGCTGAACAATGTAAATATTGATGTTAAAACACTGAAATGAGTGATATCACTGTTATTTCAGCAGCAACCAGAGGACAGTGTCTTGCAGCAGAGACATCACAACAGAGAAAGGAATAATTGAAGTAAATGTGTGCAGTTGAATAGGGCCCCATTCCTAGATTTCACCCCCGAATCACATCTGCCCCTGCTTATCTAAAGAAGAGTTTCACTTTAAAGAAACTACACCATTTTACGTGTAAACATCATTCATTCTGTCTATTCATATGCGTGAATAACCCCACACAGTTTGCTAAGAAACAGAGATAAAAACTACTAAACTGAACTGAAGAAATTCACAGTTAAACTCTTTCACACAAAATCATTTACACTGTAAATATCATAAATATAATAAATGTAATAATGCATCAATATAATCAAATCAATCCTAACAACAAACAGTCAGGTATCTTTATATGTAAACATTTATAGTTCCAAAAATACATTTTCCCACCCAAATCCAATCTTTGCAATTTGTTAAAGCATCCCATATCCGAGGTGTTTTCTCTGATATCCGATCCACCATTAAACACTATAGGATTCCGTAAATAAACCATATTTCTTATTAGTGAAAATCGCACTCGCTGTCTAGCTGATTATGTTAGCTACTAGAACCCCTTGCTAGTCACAAAGCACTTCACCAGATCAACTAATTATTTAATCTGTCCGCTGTGAATGAGCTGTTACCATAGAAACGATAACGTATTAGATCCAGTACATTAAGATAAACCAGCTGTACTACGGTCAGAGCTGTTGAAAATACCGAAAATTAATCAACCCCTTCCGACCAATCACAATCCTGACTTCAACAGTGTTGTGATATGAATAGAATAAAAAAAGAAAGCCGAATTAGCATTGTGTGGTATTAGAGAAGTAGATTAGTAATGTTTAGCTTTCGCATACACTATCATGGACAAGACACAGGAAAGACGTAGTATAAAGAGTGTTAGAAGACAGAAGGGTGCTCCCTCTGCAGGAAGTGTGGATCAAGTGCTCTAGCTCAAGGACAGCGTGGCATTACAGCAGCTGGTATTAAACTCATGACGTCTTGAGTCGTTGCCAAGTTCCCTGAACGCTGAGCTAACGGCACTTAGAACAGCCGAGGCAATAACATGCCATACGTGGTCATGCCTGAGAGATTAACGTCTCCCTCTCTCACACACGTACGCACGCTGTGGCCTTGATTAACTTACACTAGCCTGAAATAAAGGACACACACACACACACACACACACACACAGGGACTGAGTTAAACGTAGCAGGAGATGCTATCACATTAGCATAGCAATAGGAAAGGGCAATCGGGGTCCTTATCTGCCCTCATCAGGGCACTTTCCCTGGAAGTGGGAGTGGAGGAGAAAAAAACCCCACCCCAAAAAGTAAGTGTGTGTGTGTGAGTGTGAGTGTGTGTGTGTGCGTGTGTGTGCACGCGCATGTGCGTGTGGGTGTGTTAGTTACTGGGAACTGGGTTAGGAATGCTTTCAGTTTTTTCTCCCCTCCACCTCTTCAGCTAACAACAACCTCTAAAAAGAAAGAATTGGGGCAAGAACTGAGAAGACAAGAAAGAACGTAAAAAAAATTAAGAAAGAAAAAGAAAGATGCAGAAACAATTAAAAAATCTATTTTTTTACAGAGTAAGAAAGAATAAATTTACAACAGACAAAAAGTTTGAAGAAACAGCAGAGAGCAAGAAAAACTAAAGAAAGAGAAAGAAAAAAATACAAAAGAAAAAAAGAAAGCAAATGAAAAACTGAAAAATGTTTTCTGTTTTTAAACAGAATAAATGCAAGAAAATGAAAAAGGAACGATGCAAATTAAGTAATTAAAAATAACAGAAAGAAAGAAAAAAGAAAAAGAAAATTAAGCAAGTTA
This sequence comes from Ictalurus furcatus, assembly GCF_023375685.1. Taxonomy (NCBI): domain Eukaryota; kingdom Metazoa; phylum Chordata; class Actinopteri; order Siluriformes; family Ictaluridae; genus Ictalurus; species Ictalurus furcatus. The sequence continues at coordinate 18,289,261 of NC_071264.1, forward strand.
AAAAAACAGACAGATTTACAAAAAAATATTACATAAACAAGCAAGGGAAATAGAAAGAAGGAAGCAAATAAAAACAAATACATTTTAAACAAAAAAGCAAGCAAGAAAGAATGAAAGAAAGAAAATATTTTTTAAAAGAAAGGACAAAAGAATGAGTGCAAGAAAAAAGTAAGAAAGAAGGAAAGTACGCAAGCAAGAAAGAACAGGTACTGTGAAAAGCATGACAGGAAAATCATTAAAACATGGAAACAAGTGCAAGAAAAAAGAAAAATAAATAAATAAAAGAATTGACAAAAAGAAATGAAAGTGTGAGCAAAGGTACAAAGTAGCTCTTGATTGGCCAACGTAAACCGGGCGAGGGGTCGCGCGCCGCGCGTAAACCGGGCGAGGGGTCGCGCGCCGCGCGTGAACCGGGCGAGGGGTCGTGTACAGTGAGGAAGATTTCACTCTCCAGGTTTAAAGTTTATCTTTCATTCTCTGCTGTGATGCAACACGTTCGACTCGTTCAGTGACAAACTCTGTAATCTGCTCATTTTGATATTAGATTAGACCAAGTTCCTCAAAAACACAAAATTGCTTTGTGGAAAACAGTTTAAATAAATCATCTTGTTTATCTGATCTGAAGTGCAATCTGAGGAATGCGCCACTATCATGAGGGCAGAGAGAGAAATGGTTACAACTACAGAAGCGTGACGGTGAACTTTGACCCTGAAAAGCAGTGGTTGCGTAACACGAAGTGTGAGTACATGCTGTGGTTCAGGAGAAATATCACTTATTCAACCACAAAATCAACATGGTGTTTGTTTGCGAGTTTCTTTTTTTTTTTTTTTGGGGGGGGGGGGGGGGGGGGGGGGTTTGCAAGGTGTGTTGTGCGCTTCCCCCACTCTTGACGCCGCCATCACAGAGGACGAGAAAGAGAGGAAATGACCTCAATCTGAGACACGAGTTCTGTTATGCGCAGTGAAGCAACGAGGGAGAGATCTAGTTAAACAGGCAAAATACAACAAAAAAGAAGCAAGAAGGAAAAAATGAAGAAACAAACAAGCAAATAAAAAAAAAAGCATTTTTACAGGAACAAAAGTTAAGCAAGTAAAATCAATAAAAAGAAAGAAAGAAATTTAAAGAGAATAAAAGTGAACAAGACAAAAAGAAACAAAGCAAGAAATGGACAAACAGAAATAATATCAACATACAAGTGAAAGTATAAGAAAAAATAAATATTTTTTAAATATATTAAAGCGTAAATATGTATATTTACGCAGTAAAAACTTTTTACTATATATAAAATGTACATTGCTGTGAACTTTTGCTGTGAAATATTAGTAACCACCAATGGTTATTAATAGTTATTAATGTTCATTCATGTTTATTAATAGTTATTAATGTTTATTAGTAATTATTAATGTTCATTCATGTTTATTAGTGGTTATTCATTTAAATTAAATTCAGTTTTATTTGTCCCAAAGCATCTTTACAGAAATAAATAAATTCAGGATATAAATGTTAAATGTATAAATTTATCCCTGTAAATGTAATAATAACAACCACATTTCTTATTAACTATTGCATTACAACTAGTTTTCGCCGTGTAGTGCAGTTCAGCCGCTTTAGTACTTCATCTCTGATAATCAACTCTCCACTTTAACACACACTCATGTCGTTTCAAAGCAGAAACACACTCAAATATTTCACTGAGAGTGTAACCAGTCATTCTGGAGAGGAATCTTTCAGCACTCTCTCTCTCACACATGGTCTCTCTCTCTCTCTCTCTCTCACACACACACACACACACACACACACACACACACACACACACACACACACACACGGTCGGTCTCTCTCTCTCTCTCTCTCTCTCCCTCACTCAGCTCCTATAACAGGAGTGTGTGTTTAACGCCATCAACCAAATCCACTCCACTCCTGCCATTGCATCATCCTCCAGAAACGGAGCTTGGCTTTTGTCAACACTTCACCGGATCACATGACGCAGTGTGAAGGACGAATCAGATATAATCGGATAACCACTCACTTAAAGGAGCACTAAAGCACCTGAACACCTCTGCCTTGAGGTCATAATCTTTGGCAGGGGGATCCCCCCCCTTCCTAATTTAGTCGTGACCAATTCCCAGCCTCCAGTTATATCTCCCCATCACACAACACCTACCAAGCAGGGAGGGTGAGGGCTGACACGTGCTTCCGCCGAGGCATGAGGTGTGAGGCCAGCTGACCAAATCTTTTCAAACTGCTGCTCATGAAACACCCGGCAGCGTTAAAAAAATAAATAAATAAATAAAATAAAATAAAAACAACACACAATATGGTGAAGCTTTCTGTACATTTATTTTTATGGAAGGAGTCTCTAGTTTCAGCACTGTGTAACAGTTAGAGGTAAAGCTATAAGTCTAAGTTTTCTGACATCTTCAGGAGAGAGGAGTTTCCGCTTCACGGTTTCTCTGTAACATGATAAGCTGCTTTTTTTTTTTTTTCTTTATTAACTTAAAAAAACAAAAAAACAAAAAAAACAAACAAACAAAAAAAAAAGACGTTCTAACTTGTATCACGGACATTCCATAACATTAAATGTAACTACGTTCAGATAAAAAAAGTACTATTAGTAATCTTTATTAATTAAAAACTTTCGGATCATTGGCGAGGGCGTCAACTTTCCTCACAGCCACACACACACACACTGTGAGAGGAGATGTGTATGGCATAGTTCCTCCCAACAGCATCCATTTCTCTCACTCTTGTTTTATGAGCAGCTTTGCATTGCAAATGAGTGTTTACTCCATCAGTGAGGAGGGACACATGCTCAGGAAATGTCACTAAACCCCCATCTTGACACAGAGCTTACACACACATGCACACACACAGTCAACACATCACAGGTGAGACTTCACACCTGTAAATTTATCGGAGTATTTTGACTTAAAAAAAAGCAGTTCACGGCAGTCATCACAGAAACACATGGCATCAACTTCGATTCGTTTTCAATAGCCCTGAATTTCCTGCCTTTTTTTCCCCCTCACTGCACACTCCGCATACACGTGTGGGTTATTATAGGAAACTAAAATGAATACATTTTCACAAACTGAAACTGTTACACTGCAAATAAAAAAAAAAATTAAAATAAAATCTTGTTTACAGGCAAACGTATCTAAAATTTCCTATTGGGAGATTGTTGTCAAATTATACTCGGATTATTAAACCTAGTTTCAGATACATTTGTTAATTTTAATGTTAAAAATGTTACACTGGCAAGTAATTTTGCTTCTTTTTTTTAATTCTTTTTTTTAAAGAAATAAATGCCAAAATTGAAATAAGTAAGGCTTTCGTGTCAAGAACATTTAGAAGCATTTTATATCTTTTAGTTAACGTATTTATGTGAAGTGATGTGTGAAACAGCAGCCTGTTACACAATGCAGATATAATCGCTAAAATGAATCAAACTAAAGCAGAGGTTCTCAACCTTTTGTAACTATATATAATCTGTTTTGATAGATAGATACATTTTTTGTGCTTTTGTACTTCAAAAAATATATATATTTTTCATAATTTATGATTTTTATGACTTTTATAAAACTATGTAACGGACAGGTATGGAACATGAATGATCAAAAATGTTTCTGAGCACTATATCTACTGTGAACAAGAGCACTAGGCTGTAATAACATGGACTATTTTACATGTAAAACATATTGTATTACATTCATCTTGCATGTTAAAAACATTCGCATATGAATGATGTAAATTGGGACGAAGGGCGCGTCTCGTTATCCATGACATTGTTAAATCTCCGGCTCTCAGATACTCACTGAACAGAGCAGACGCAGAGAGAGGTGCGAGTGCAGCGGGAAAGCAAGACCTCGCGCTTGCAGGACAGTACTACCGACATTTGGAAACTTGCTAAGGTTTGTCCAAAAAGTCGCTAAATTTGTCGCTAGGCACTTTTTTTGCAAAAAAAAAAAAAAAAAACATACAACAAACAAACAAACAAACAAACAAACAAAAAAACAGCTAGATAAAAGGCAGGCTAAGCTCTGCCTCTCCCCAGCAATAGGAAAATACAGAGGGAGAGGGAATGTGGGGTTTTTCATTTATGCACATTCTATTTGAAAAGCAATAAAATACTCCGAGTCCCCAAATGATGCCCTGTCTGTGTTTTTTTTTTTTTGCGAGTTTGACGATACCTTTCTTTAATGCCTACAAAGACAAAGAAAATTAAGTAAAAAAAATAAAATAAAGTTATGTCAAATCAACGGCATCCATTCAGTACCATTTAATTTGTAATTATTACAAAACATAAAAAAAATTAATCACCATACCAACGATATCTCAGAAAAGTGTACTGTGTCCAAACATTCTTCAACGTAAACCTGAGGTAATACAAATTTTTTCTGTGCATTAGCATGTTTCGTTTGTGTTTCTGGTGTATTTGCAGCTGTCCCATGAGTTCGGCGTCATCCCACGACATCCTATTGGTGAATTTTTGGTGAAGTGTTATACAGCGCATCAACCTCTAAAATTTTATTCTCAAACTTCTCGCACCAACAGCCATCTTTGCTCGCTATAGCACCAAGTTATCCGTCACATTTTGCATTCTAAGACCACCGCTCTAAACTCACAACCAAGTTATTATCTTTTTATTATGTGCCATTTTTGATTCAGGCCAAACATTATACCGTGTAAAGCCAGTTTAAATGTAGGATGTTGTTTTTGGTTGGTTTTGAATACACAAATATAAGAAATCCAGTGAAATTGGTCCTGACAGCCTAAATGAACCCCAATAAGAAAGCATTAGAGCTAAAATAAAAATGAAAGGGAAACACTCACTTCTCTGGCAGTGGTCTTGGTTCCAGCAGCGTTCTCCAAAATGGCCGTTGATGGTGGTCTGGACACACGTGATCTTTCCGGTGATGGTTCCAGGACAGATGTCACCGCACTCGCGCTCGTTTTTGTTCGCCACGATGTAGTTGTCCTCAGCCGAGTCAAGGATTTTGGACCAGTCGAGGGTGGAGAGGTAGCAAAGGTCGGGGTTCTTCTCCATGCGCACGGCTCCGCGTGTTATGTTCATCAGACCGTGAAGCCCCACCTCTTTCAGCTGCAACATCTCAAAGATCACCAAGGCGTAGTTGAAGAACAGGTTGTTGCCACGGATGACAGCGAGGTTGGGAAACAGATCCCTCAGGCTCTCCAGGCCGTAGACGCGGAACAGCAGCAGGTAGTCGGTGATCATCACTAGTTTGGGGAAGCTCAGGCCACGGAAGTCCTCAGCTCTGGTCTTGAACATGAGCAGGATCTTCAGGTGGCCCTCGATCACTGTGCAGTTCTCCAGCAAGCGCAGGTTGGTCACGTCGTTCCGGATGTCTTTGCTGGAGCAGACTGAAGGAGAGAAGAGGAGAAAGGTCAGTTTCTGAAGCCTAATTTAAACAGTCAGCCAATAACAAACTTGATCACATGGCAGTTCCACTAGCTCTGTCTTTTTGATTCTTTGGCTTGATCCATCGATTACTGAGTTACAGCATTAGCTAAACTTAGTGCTAATGCTAGTAAGCTATGTAGTTTAGCAAACATTAAGGTTACCGCTACAGCAAAAGCTAGTTGATCAAGTAGCTATCCCAAGACTTCTAGCACAGTAGCTAACGTTAGCCAGCTGAAATTCGATATGATGATATAACACAGACATTATGATAAATTATGTCACAATACAATTTCTGAGATATCGCAAGTATAGTCAGTATTTTGACAACAATTACAAACTCGGATCTGATTAAATGTCAAACTGATGAGATGGCAACATTCTGTACTGAATCTTTAAAGTTGTAAAATGTTAACTTTAACTAATTTTTTTAATTGTCAATTCAAATTTAAAAATGCAAAATGTAATTATTTCCCTACTTAATCTTTAAAATTGTTAAACGTTAACATTTTGTACTTTGTGTACCAATTCTTTAAGCAAAATGATAGAACAAACACACTGAATATTTAAAGTTGCAAATTGTTACCTTTAACAAAATTCTGAAAGCTGTCAAATGTTAATTTTATATTTACAAATTGTAAAATGGTAACTTTTTTAAGCTGCCCTTTAAAATTTCAATGTATTAAAAGTTTGTGCCGAATTCTTAAAATTCCAGTCCCTCCAGGATTTTACGATCGCAGATATTAATGCAAAATTAAGCAAACTCCACAATATTTGAAGGAGCTTGCAATTTTTTTAAATTACTGCAGGGTTTCCACAGATTTGGGCCAAAATGCGTCATGTGACCTCATCACAACGCGCATTCAGTCAAAGCTCTCTTTGATTCACGTGTGTAGGACATGAGTACAGCTAAAAGACCTCGTTTACAAACAAACATCACTGTGAAAGACCGTGCAAAACGATTTCATGCAACTGCAATTTCACTAATTCAAGTAGTTCCCTACAAAAAAAAGTTTTTTTTGTTTGTTTTTTTAAATTGCCTCGCAAATGTTGAAAAAAGCCACTGTCAAATCAAGCATTTTTGGCCGCAACAATCACAAAAAACTCTGTGAAATCCTGTACGGACTGATATTCTAAAAGCATTAATGTTTTTGTACTGAAACTTTAAAAATAGCAAAATGATTGGAAAATAATTTGTGAATCTTTTAAGGTTGTAATTTTGTATTGACTCTTTAAAATTAAACAAAAATTAAACATTTTGTATTTCAAATGTGAAAATGATTCACCTGTCAGTTTGTTAGCAATGTGTATACTGTTATGCATGTTGTGTACTGTAGCGGTATTACAATTTAATATTTTAATATCTTTATGCTAATTTAAACAAGTAATTATTTTAGAAATCACCGTGTTAGAAGACACTGTGGTGGTTTCCCCCAAATCTAATCTATAAAGTTGATGAGTGAGTAGTATGATGATGATGACGACGACGACGACGACGACTGAGGTTTTGGAAAAAATCTGAGCTGTTTCAGAGACATTAGTGCTTTAGGAACTGATCTACATCACAGTAAACACATGTAAGTGAGCATTAAATTGAGCTGAATAATAATTCAGCCATAAAACCACAAAAAGTAGCTCCTGAGAGAGAGGGAGTGAGAGAAAGAGGGAGTGAGAGAGAGGGAGTGAGAGGGTGAGAGAGTGAGTGAGAAGGAGTGAGAGGGAGTGAGAGAGGGAGTGAGAGAGAGAGGGTGAGAGGGAGTGAGAGGGTGAGGGAGAGGGAGTGAGAGAGGGAGAGGGAGAGGGGGGGAGAGAGAGAAAGGGAGAGAGAAGGAGTGAGAGAAGGGGAGAGAGAGTGGGAGAGAGGGGGGAGAGAGAGTGGGAGAGAGAGAGAGAGTGAGAGGGTGAGAGAGTGAGTGAGAGGGAGTGAGAGAGAGAGGGAGAGAGAGGGTGAGAGTGAGAGGGAGAGGGAGAGGGGGGGAGAGAGAAAGGGAGAGAGAAGGAGTGAGAGAAGGGGAGAGAGAGTGGGAGAGAGGGGGGAGAGAGAGTGGGAGAGAGAGAGAGAGTGAGAGGGTGAGAGAGTGAGTGAGAGGGAGTGAGAGAGAGAGGGAGAGAGAGGGTGAGAGTGAGAGGGAGAGAGGTGGGGAGAGAGAGAGAAAGGGAGAGAGAAGGAGTGAGAGAGAGGTAGAGAGAGTGGGAGAGAGAGAGAGAGAGAGCGAGTGAGTGAGTGAGGGAGAGGGAGAGAGAGAGAGAGGGAGAGAGAGGGAGAAAGAGAGAGAGGGGCAAAGCCAAAAACAGATGCTTTTTATCTGGTTAACACTTCCATCAAGTGTGTGTGAAAACACAACATACTGAACAAGTTCTTCACATGATTATTTTATGTTGCTTAATAGAAACTTTTTTTACTTTGATGGAAACATAATACGCAAAATAATTTATAATACAGTGCTGATGCATTCTGGATTGCGATTGGTCAAATGACATTTATTTCCTGAGTCAATTCGCCAGCAACGACGTGACAGGAAAGCACTAATATTTAAACTACTAAAAGTTTCTCAATTTCATGCAAATCTTTTGAGACACATTACACAATCACGATCATGAATTTACTGGAGCCAATCGCATTCGACATCCAATTCCGCCTTTAGGCCACACCCCCATCTGTGTTTGATGCTGGCGCGGAGTTTTTAACCTTTGAACTGTCTGTTTGAGATGGTGAACGGCTACACAAAGGAATTTGAGGAGTGTGTGTGACGGTTTTAAGACATGCACAATGACAAACACATGATTAATCTTCCCACACTCGTTAACATCATTAGCATCATGGCTCCAGTGAAAAAGTTCAAACATCAAAGATCTTGGCCGATCCACTATATTTTGGGGAGGACATTTTGCATATTTTCCTGGGCTGTTTCAAGATTTAAATGTGTGTGTAGTACAACAGATCTGCAACCTAACACCCTTTTTATTTACGAAATCTCTCACAGAGAGCTGCTTTAAGTAGCTTCCTTTACACTGTCTACATGGACAGCAGTAATGTAATCACTGACCTTATTCTGAATAAGACAATATTGTGATTAAGGCATTTACATGAGTCGCTTTTAGAATACTCCTTTCACGTTCAGGTTTTACATGTTATAGAACATTGATCGATTAACGTCACACGTCATTACGTCCCCACACCACGCCGTCCGACGTCCCTCCGGAATTTCACACATCAACGTACAGTTCGTCTTCGTTATGGGACCGTATACAGTTTTGGGTGTTTCAGCCAAAAAACAGTATTTTTTATTACCTTAATCCAGCTAGTCATCCTCGAAGTAAACACAAATCGAATTAAGACATGTGGAGTATTCCTGTCTTAGTCGCATTATCGACGTGCATTACAGACATGTACACACCTTAATCACACTATTAACATCGTGTGGGAGTTTTCACCGCATTTTGCGACAGAACACGTACACACACAGCAGTGCTCAACCGTTTGACGGCAAACAAGAGAGAGTACGTCTGTGTCCGAAATCGCGTACTTAGCTACAATATAGTGGTGAAATACACATATTTTGGCTACTATATAGTAGGTCCGTACGTGGTTTTGGATGCAGCGCATGACTTCAAGCAGTCGTCTATTTGCACGTATAGCATGACGAATAATTAACCGCACTTGAAGCTTTCGTAAAATTAAAAATGAAACTCAAAACTGTATACGGTCCCATAACGAAGACAAACTGTACGTTGATATGTGAAATTCCGGAGGGACGTCGGATGGTGTGGCGTGGGGACGTAATGACGTGTGCTGTTAATCGATCTATGTTCTATAACATGTAAAACCTGAACATGAAAGGAATATTCTAAAAGCGACTCATGTAAACACCTTAATCACAATATTGACTTATTCAGAATAAGGTCAGTGATTACATTACTGCTGTCCATGTAAACGTAGTCTGTAATGCACGTCGATAATGCGACTAAAACAGGAAATACTCCACATGTCTTAATTCGATTTGTGTTTACTTCGAGTATGACTTTAGTTGGATTAAGGTCATCAATAATCGCCGTTTACATGGTAGTTTCTTAATCAGAATATTGTCTTAATCAGGTTATTATCAGATTATTGTTGTCCATGTAAACGTACTGACTGTTAGTTAGAGTTTCACACTTCAAGTTTGTAGCGTGTGCACGCGCATGTGTGTCACTACACATTACACAACTTAACACCCTTCCTCCCTTAAAATTTTTTTTTTGAATTCTTGAGGCAGTGTGAGAGCTGCTTTGAATATCCTGCTCACTGGAGTATGACTCGCAGCCAAAAGCTAAAATATACAACAAGAACCAGCAGCGACTTCAAAACACGACAGAGATAGATAGATAGATAGATAGATAGATAGATAGACAGACAGACAGATATTTTCTGATGATCCTCACTAATGCAAAGCAAATATATCTAAGTGAAAAGCTCAGTGCATAAAAGTATGCACTGGCTAATGAACAAGCAGTGAAGCATTCTGGGATAAGAAATTTTATTTGATGTTCTTCATTATCTGAAGAGCACTTTCTGTCTCTCTCTTTCCATCTCCTTTACTCTCACACCCTCTTCTCTCTTTCTCTCCTCTATTCCTCTTTTTCTCTCTCAATACTTCACGCTGCTGTTTCCTTCCCTTCATCCTTGTTTAATCCCAATCATTTCATGCATGCAGTGCTTTAGTGCTCCAATCTGTACATTTACACCACCGCATGGTTAGAAATTCGACATTCTGATTGGTCAGAAGGTGCTGATAGTTTTCAATAACAGCATCTCTGACAGTAGTGCAGCTGCAAATCACAGGTTTATATTAATGCGATTGTTCTAATACGTTACATTTTTATATTAACAGCTCACACACAAGGACCTGTACGGCAAACACTTCACATAATTATTTTTAAAAAAAAAAACAAATCATTTAAGTTTTCCGTAAGGAGACATTTATTTAATATTTATGGAAACAGTCATCAGTGCCTGAGGTAAAGCTGTAACTACGTTTTCCGGCATCTTCAGGAGGGAAGGAGTTTACACTTTGGGGTTTCTCAGTAATATGACAAGCTGTGGGTTGTTTTTTTTTGTGTTGAGTAGAGCAAAGCTTCAGTAACGAACATGTCTTGGAATCGCTCTCACCACACACACACACACGACAGACACACACAGACAAGTTTAGCACCTGGGACTCGTCTCCTTATCACACCTACACATCAGAGGTGTCTCAATGCCTCATGCATGTGTGTGCGCTCTGCTACAAAGCACCTGTAACATCAACCTCATTACTGTTTTGAAAAGTGTCTCCTATTTATAGTTTTCACCCGTAATTATTTTTATTAGTACAAATGATCACTATAATCATCATCATCATTATTATTAATGACTCATTTGCATACATAATTGGAAAATACAAATACTTGAAGATTATTTGTGATTTATTTTGGCTTGTAATATCTTGCATTTACCGTGACACACACACACATACAGTGCACTGTGCGTGCTTCTGTTGCGTGATCGATTACTGCCAGACTGCAGTCAGAGCTGATTTATTGACAGAATGCATCACTGTACACACACAAACTCACCCGGGGGGAAAAAAACAGGAAACACAACGCTGTTGCCTCAGCACAGAGAGAGAGAGAGAGAAAAAGAGAGAGAGGCAGTGAGTGAGAGGCGGAGAGTGAGAGAGAGAAGTGGTGAATGAGAGAGAGGCAGTGAATGAGAGGGTGTGCGAGAGAGAGAGAAGCGGTGAATGAGAGGGAGAGGGGGAGAGAGAGAGAGATGGTGAGAAAAAGACAGCCAGAGAGAGAGATGGTGTGAGAAAGAGAGACCATGAGAGAGAGAGAGAGAGAGAGGGAGACAGAGATGGTGAGAGAAAGAGAGATCGTGTGTGTGAGAGAGAGAGAGAGAGAGAGAGAGAGACACAGAGAGAAAGAGACACAAGGTCGATTAACCCCTGACTCTCACAAGCCGTTTCCTCCACGTACACATGCTTCTGCTAAACAAACACACCAAGAGGTCTGTGTTATCACTCTACACAACACAAAGCTGGTGATTATTTATTGTGTTCGTTCAGCAGACAATATTTTATTTATTCATCTGATCGTTTGTTCATACGTCACTTCACCCATCCCAGATAAAGCGGATTTATTCACCGTGATCTTTCGAATGCCTCATGCATGCGTACGTGTGCCCATACATGTACAACGCAAATGTAACGTCAACCCCATCACACTTCTGACACGATCATCTACTTAAATGTTCACTCATTATATTTACTGCCATAAATATTCACAATAATAATAATAATAATATTAAACATGTAATTTGCAGCTGCACTATTGTCAGAGCTCCTATTATAGAAAAGGAATCGACACCTTCTGACCAATCAGAATCCAGGCCAGTTAACCTTGATGTGTACTCAATCTCATGAATAAATCTCATGCATTATTGTTCATGTTTGTCATTTTTACAGTGAAACTATAACTCAAAATCAGCAGTGCCAATGTTTACACGACACGTGTGTTGCATTTCTAAACTGTTAAACACGTGAACGCTGCAGTAAAATAGCCTGGAAAGTGCAGAGTGTTAAGAGAGGTAACCATTGTTTTAGTGATGAATGTCCTGGTGAAATTCCCCCACTGGTCCTTATCTATCACGGCCCCCGTAATAATCTGCATCCCTGAATTGGCTACATCACTCTCTCCTCTAATAGCCGGTGTGCGGTGGGCGTTCTGGCGCACTATATCTGCCGTCACATCATCCAGGTGGATGCTACGCACCGGTGGTGGTTGAGGAGATTCCCCCTCCATACACTGTAAAACGCTTCGAGTGTCTAGAAAAGCGCTATATAAATGTAACTGTAAACACTAAAAGGAAGCCAGCTGTGCATTTGAAAAACCCTGTGTGACGTTTCTATTGCTCCGAAACTAAGAAGAGCGATTAAAGTCCCCGAGATGAGCCTTGAATTACACAGCTGCATGATTTGTGCTTTTGTTTGCTGTGACTCACAGCTCGGCTGAAAAAGTGAACTATGACTTTAAACGCTGATTACGGCTCAAAGTTAAATAAAACTGAGTAAACATCAGGACTCTGATACACACCGTCACCAGGTTTTCTTTTCTTCCCCCCCCCCCCACCGTAATCTGTTTTACAGGAGGAAAAAACACTACAACATGTTACATTACAACCACCTCAGCACTGCGGTTAACGACGCGACGTAAATCACCAGCACATGGTCATAAAGCACGCTCGCATGTAGTCGGTGCTCCCTTATCCTAGAACGTCCACAGCCTCGAGCAGGCCACAAGCATGCAAAGAATCAGGTGCGGAAGCACACGAACGTGTACGCTACTCACATAATTACGGATAGCAAGTGCTAAAAATAAATAAATAAATAAATAAATAAAAATCAAATCAATCAATATTGTGCTAACTGCAGTAATGTGACGTACTGATAAATCACTTTCACTGTGGAAAGAAAACAAACAGGAATACGCAAATTAACACATTCACAGCTGCACGGTAGCAGAGTAAACGAGGACGGAGCTCCGCCCACAAATTTATTACCAACACAAAAGGCACTAAAGGTGTACGTCAGGATTCAGATGAAACATCTCAAGAGCTTATTTTTCAGATATGAAACTTCAGATGAAACATTTACCGCACTCATTTATTTACCTTCAGTACAGGCTTTATGCTGATCAGCGTCATTGTTGTTTAAATGGCCAATTTGTTCATATTTTGGAAAAAGTTTTTTTGTTTGTTCTTTAGCAATGTATGATGAGTCATTTAGCCAAGAATTTTAGGAAGGTCTTGTGTTACAGATGAACAGTTAGATTCGTTTCGAGTCGGTGAAGCCATCGTTTCCCTACAGAGAGAGCGGTGCCACTTTTCCTTACAGACACGATCACTTCAGATTAAAGCATTGGTGCTGTGCTCACAGGTCACTCGAACCTTTTCAAAGTGCAACTGATTGCAATAAAGGAGCGGCTTATTATTTGTGCCTCAATTTCCAGTGGTATTTGTTATAACTAGAGATACACCAATGTATCGGCCCATACACTATGGGCCATCGGCCGATAGTTTAAAAACATCCGATGATCAGGGCCGATTATATCCTGTCAGTCAAAAGAGGGCGGGAAAACACATCGATTTCGTGCCGTGTGTAAAGAAGATGTCTCTTGTGTGGAATGACGACAAAACTGCAGTTTGTAATCTCTGTAATGATAAAATTTTACACTGGAAGTGAGCAGCAGTGCAGCGGGAGTTTCGCAGTTTCGGCGTCAAGTCAAATTTTTTTTCCACGCTGCTCGGGTTGAATTAAAGCGCCATTACACCGTTGAAAGATTTAAATGAAGAGGAGTTGACAAAAAAAAATTATATATTGCACAGAAAAATATATTTGTAGAGTAGTATATTTCATATGCAGTTAATGTTAATATATAAAAAAGTTGATATTATATATTATCAGTTTGATGGAGTAGAAATGATTTTGTTTGTGGTGAGTGAATGTGAGCCTAACAGGAGGTTTTTTAGAATTCAGTCAATGTTAATATGAATTAATAACATTCAATAAGTTAAGAAATCTTACTTTAATCTTCAGAATTTAGTTCATGTGTTAATGTTAATGTGAGTAATGTGTTTTGTGGTTATGAGACCAGGTACTGTGAAACAACTTGTTGAAATGGAGAGAATAAAAGTTTTTATTTGCATTTCCTTCAGAATTGTGGAATTAATTATTATTCATTTATAAGAAGGCATAAAAGCCAGAACTATCGGTATCGGTTATCGGGATCTGCCGATACCACTCTGAATAATCGGTTATCGGGATCTGCCGATATCACTCTGAATAATCGGTTATCGGTATCTGCCGATACCACTCTGAATAATCGGTTATCGGTATCTGCCGATATCACTCTGAATAATCAGTTATCGGTATCGGCTGAGATATTTAGCATCGGTGCATCTCTAGTTATAACTTTTTTCAAGAAATAAAGGACATCAAACTCTCAGATGAGGTTGAACTTGTCGTTAGTTTACTGAGAGTCTCCTGCACCCATTTTTCTTGTCCTTTGTGTTTTCGCTCGCCTTCTCTAAAGGATGACCACAGCCGGAACTTTTTATTTATAAGATTTAGAAACATGCATAATAAAGCGGCTGTATGAAAGAGCTTTGCAGTCCGTACAGGATCCTGGGGAGTTTTGTCTTGTGATTTCAAGTCCGTCTTTGTGACGTAGCACTGCTTCAACCTTGCGCCTACCTTCGCAGTAAACATTCTAATATAGATGTTATTGCCTTTGCATGTGTAAATAATGGGGAACAAAACTCAAATAATATTGAAACTATTAGAGCAACTTGTTCTGAAAGGTCTAGCAGGACTTGGTCAACTCTTGTATGAATATTCCTACAAAATGGAAACTCGAGTGTTTTGTTTTGTTTAATCTGTCAAGTGTTTGAAATGGTCCCAAAATTAGTCAGGTTTGCAGTTTTTAGCTCCACCCTGCTGAAGCTTTTCTGTGAAAGCAGCTGCTGAAGCCCCGAGGCACCTGAGCACACCTCTGCAAAACCAGATGGAAAATGGCATCCTGACTATTCTGTGAATTTTCTTCAACGTTCACACCCAGGCCAGGTAGAGAAAACTATGTACATGCATCCATCGTGGGTGTAAAGAAAGTGAAAGCTTTTGCCAGACGACTTGTTTTTGAGGAAATATTACAAAACGGTGTGATGAGGACCAGCAGAGAAGTTGCGACAAGAAAGTGCAAGATATCTAAAGAATAAAACACTCTGGAACGTGCTGTTTTAGGAAAAGTATAAACAACTGAAACTAAAATGTTTTATTTTTCTTATACCACAGCAATTTGTTAATGGTTAAAACGTATTAACTTTGCACTGTGGTCATACTTTTGATCCTTTTATTGTTACATTTAATGTTGCGGGTTTAAAATAATCTGATCGTCCAACACAGGAAGTTAACATGATATATTTGCTTATTAATTAAGGATTCTTTTTTTTTTTTTTAATTGTTAAATGTTTCCTCACAAGAAAGGGCAATTCTCATCCAAGTCTGCTATAAAAATAAATAAATAAATAAATAAATAAATAAATAAATAAAAAGTATGTCTGGTTAAGAAAATACCAAATCATAAGCATTTATTGAATAAAAAGTGATGAGATTAGAGAGTGTAATTTCAGGTAGAAATAAAATTATTATAAACTGAAATATAATGGTTAATTCATTTTAATTTTATTTATAATATTTTATTTTATAATTGTAGTGGCTTTGACGTCTGCCAAAATATCTTCATATAACCTGTTTTGGTTTACATGCCTTATTATAATATCACATTATATTATTATTCACAATTTTGGAGGAAATACTTCCTGGTTTGGCTAAAATCCAAATCCCCCTCTGTGTCACTGTATCTGTGCACTACATACAGTGCTGTGAAAAAAGCAGTTGACCTCATCCTGAGTTCTTCTGTTTTTGTGTATATATCATACTAAATTGTTTCAGAAATTAAAACAAAATCTAAGATAAAACAAAGGTAACCTGAGTAAACACAAAATACAGTTTTTAAATGATAGTTATTTATTGAAGTAAAAAAAAAGTGATCCAAAACTAACTGGGCCTGTGTGTAGGGCTGTGACGGTGGCCGTGACAACCGCACCACCAGAGTGGTAGTTTGCCACCGTGGTGGTGGTGTGTCACATCACACGCCGCATTAATTCCACAAATCTGTGAAACTGCATTCATAATGGGGTTCAGCTGGACTACACACAACCAGGCCTGATTACCGCAAACCCTGTTCAATCAAATTCTTTTTCACAGCACTGTATGGTATAAAATAATGGTTTGACTTTGACATTTAAACATGAATGAAATTAGGTTTAAACTGTGTACAATGTTTGGATGGCAACAGAGCAGTCAGTATCAAGTCTGTTTTTCTAACATTCAGTGTGTAAAAAGGAAGTGACAGTCAGCATCAGGAAGTTTCACTTTAAAAACACACCAAGACCAGGAGCTTCTGCAATATTTTCACCTTTAGTATTTCCTCTATAGTGTTGCCTCTCTAGTCATCAAAATGTTGAAAAGAAAAATATTCACACATGGCACTGTTGGTTTTTCCATTTCAGACGTTCTTATCAGGGCAAGGTCAGAGAACTCGAAGGGAGGAACATTGACAAACACCACAACATCAAAAGAGAGACCACAGGATTACAGAATTTAACTACATTTAGCTTTTATAAAAGCAACAATCCCACAAATACTATTTAGCTAAAAAAGAACAAACCAGTTGTCTCATAGCTAATGTCGCTTTCACATTAGGACTGTTATGGTTTCACTGCGCATGATCAGACGGACGGTTACCTCACCACTGACTACCTGTTCACCATTTTTTACCCAATCAAGTTCCTTACTCCAGTGGTTCTCAGCACTTTCATGCCCAGCTGAGACATCACAAAAAAATTCTCAACCCCATCCATCTGGACTTGTCCTAAATCATACTACTCAGGATTTATCGATCCGAATACGTTGAGCAAAATCAGCAAAAACATGATACAGTGGCTGAGAAAATGTGTAGAATGTAAAGGTGAAATGTACAGCATGTGTTGTGAATAATAAATACAAAACAAAGTATACTTAGTTTTACTCGTATTGATTCTCGACATCTTGAACACCCGGTACCGGTCCATCCAGGATTTCGCAATCGCAGGAATCAACGCAAAATCATGATAAAACTCACTCCCCAGTATTCGGAGGAGTCCGAATTGCAATTTTTCTAAATTACTGCAGATTTTCCGCAGATTCGGGACACGTCATGTGACGTCATCTCAAATTATATTCAGCCAAAGTCCTCTTTGATTCGCATGCACCGATCATGAGTACAGCTAAGGAGGTCTCATTTACCAACATAAAATCCCTGCGAAAGACATTTCACGCAATCGCAATTTCAACAATTCATTTAGTTTTCTGCAAAAAAATAAATAAAAAATCTCTGCAAACTGCATTACAATTTTTGATAAAAGCCACAGCGAAATCATGCATTTTTGTCACAACAATCACTAAAAAAACTCCACGAAATCCTGTACGGATTGCGGACGGAACGCAAAAGAACACTGGACGGGCCACGCCCATAAGCAACAACAGTAGCAGTCGCTATATGCACACAAGAGCCACACGTTACTTAATGCTTATTATTGTAAACGCAGGGAGAAATAGCAGTATAACTGTTCTTGAATTGAACTGCATGAAATCTGATTGTTTTACTGATCCTGGATAATAATATAAATTCCTACCAACCACTTCCTGGATTTACACTCCTGCAGTATTTATAAGATATAGGAACATGTAGTATGCCACGTGTGACACTCCAGTGTTTATGTGTGGTGTAATGGTGTGCAGTACTAGGAACTGTATTCGTCTGTAGTAAAGCATTGTTATATTCAGTGTGTATTAATCGCCGCTATGTTTCCCCCTGGCCTGTTTCCCGGACTAGCGCGAGCTGTGGCTTCAGCAGTTGGCATACTGTGGTATTTTGACTTGTTTCTGAAAATTGCTTCTGAATGCAAGCCATGCAGCTACAGCGCCTGCCTCAAGTAGGAAAACATACACACTTATAAGAGGAAGAAGTGTATGTGTCTCTCTCACTCTCTCACTCACACACACACACACTTTTATAAGAGGCAGGAGCATGAACTGCTATACACACCCTCACTTTTGTTAATTTCCAGTAGATCTGTGAAGTTGTACCATATAAACAAATCAAAAGTATTCATCCATCCATCGGTCTGTCCATTTTCCATACTGCTTATCCTACACAGGGTCGCAGGGGAGCCTGGAGCCTATCCCAGGGAACTCGGGGCACAAAGTGGGGGACACTCTGGACAGGGTGCCCACCCATCGCAGGGCACAATCACACACACATATATTCACACACTACGGCCAATTTTGGAAATCAGCGTACAACGCGTGTGTTTGGACTGGGTAAGGAAACCGGCAAAACCATTCATATCTGTGCCATAAAATATATTATCCGTGCTGGTTTAAGATATTTTAAAAGTTATATATATGAGTATAAGTCAACGGCCACACCCCCTTCACTCAGCATCTGGAACTCTGAGTCCAGTGTTTGCTCCAACATTCAGTTTCTACTCCTTCTACACTGGATTTCTCATTAATAAGCACTCTTGTGTTTTTAGGAGCTAACAAAGTCTATTGCACATCACAAATATTTCAATATAAACATTCTAAATGTGTTTCAGAATGGAGATTACCTTTAAAGCCAGAAATATAACATGTAAAGCCTTGCAGAAATATATATATATATAAAATTTTAAATAATGGTTTGGTTCTTAAAACTGTGAAATGCAGGCCATTTCTTAGAAAGGTACTTTGGATCTCTGAGCGTGCAAGAGAATCAGTGAAAAGTGTGTGTGTGTGTGTGTGTGAGAGAGAGAGAGAGAGTGTGACTCTTAGCTTGGCTCTCGTTTAGAAACAGGTGAGTGAGTTCACTCTCATTCCCAAGTTGTTTTTTTCCTCAGGCCTTTTTTCCCCCCTTACTTACACACACACACACACACACACACACACACACAGACAGACACAGAGACACACACACCCTCAAACGAAGGTGGGAGCGTAGCCTGCATTTCAGGTCCACATTACGAACACTTAAATGCAGAAATATCAAACATTTCCGTCCTACACGAGTCATTTCACTGGCATCCAGGTGTACAAGAAGGTTTATGGTCTATTTAGTGTTCTTACTAATTTTAGAAAACATTCTACTTCCGGTTCTTTTAATATTGTAGCTGCTCATTTTAACAGCCTTAGAGTTTTACATACCTTTTTTTTTTTTACATACATTTCATACCACAGTGCTGTTCAGTGCTGAATTCTGATTGGCCAACAGGTTTTGATTGGTTTTCTATAACAGTAGCTCTGACATCACTGCAGCACCCAAGCACAAGTTTATAATAATGTGCTCATGTTGTAATTGAACAAAGAAGAACCTTTTCTAAAGGTTCCAGTGTCAGCACTTTGCATGTTTTCCAACACAGGAAACAAACAAAAATAATTACATTTAAAAGAAATGACACGTTTGCCTCGCACCACTGGGGTTGGGGGTTCGAATGCATCCTTTATTCTGTATGCACGGGGTTTGAATGTTCTCCCCGTGCTTCTGGGGTTTCCTCCAGGTACTCTGGTTTCCTCCCCCAGTCCAATGACATGTGCTTTAGGCTGATTAGCATTTCTAAATTTTACCATAGTGTAAACGTGTGTGCGATTGTGCTGTGCGATGGGTTGGCACCCTGTCCAGCGTGTCCCACGCCTTGTGCCCAGAGTTACCTGGATAGGCTCCAGTCTCCCCACGACCCTGTGCAGAATAAGCAGTATCCTGAACTGGAACCAAATTGTTTCACAGATGTTCCACAACATAACTATAAATGGGTAAAAACAAAACATGTCATAAATTAACAAATAATATATTGTAATTGTTACTGGCACCCTGTCCAGGGTGTACCCCGCCTTGTGCCCAATACTCCCTGGGATAGGCTCCAGGCTCCCCCGCGACCCTGAAAAGGAGTAAGCAGTTGAAGATGGATGGATGGATATTGTAATTGTTGGCAAACTGTTGTGGTACAAGAGGAATAAACCACTTCAGGGCATGCCGTTGTAGGAAAATAATCCACATCAGGGTGGTAACTAACTTGGATTCCTCACTCCACAATACCAGCACAACAAAATTGTGTAAACACAGTCCTCCTATTTTACACTATTTTATTTATATAGCTTAAGAATGTAGTTTGAAGAACCGATAAAAAATTAAGATTTGACATGAAGACTCTATTACAGAAAAGATTCTGGATGACAGACTTGTCTTGGCTGATCAACTACATTTGCGGTAAAATGTACATTGTGCCAATGTGATTTTTCACCAAATGACTGTTAATGCAATCCATCAATAACAGGAGTTTATTATTGCCACGTTAAAGTACCATGTTCTTTACCTGAGGGGGAAAACCTCATTTCTTTTACTCACAAAGTGATTATTGACATAGCTTCAGTGCTGCTGAAAGGTTTATAGTGAGAATAAGGCAATATCAGAAACGTTTACAGTCCTACACTTCAGTCGAAAAAAGTTTGGATTCAATGACCCTGTTTCTCTCCTTTCATACAAGGAAGAAGCACTTGTGTCTCATAAAACAGTAGAAAATACACTTGTTGCAAAAATCACCACCTCGGGTGATCCCCGACTGCAACTCTTAAGCTTTTACTACAACTAAATACAGAGTGGAAATAAACACTGGTCATCGGAGGTGCTCTATTTTATACCACTGCTATGTGCTTGCTCTACACTTTGCTTCTTAAAAAACATCCTAGGTATTAAAGCGCAAAAATAGAAAAGAATGTGAATACAAACGTATGGAGTATGGAACATATTCATTCATTTTTTTTTCTCCTGTTTTCTCTTTTTTGTTCATATTCTTTTCTATTTTCTGTTTTCGCTCATTCTTTTCTGTTTTCTCTTTCATTCATATTCTTCTCTTTTTATTCATATTCTTTTCTCTTTTCACTCATATTCTTTTCCGTTTTCTCTTTTCCATATGTTTGTATGGAACCAAACTCAAGTACTATAGTAAACATGCAGCCATATTTAAATCTAAAAAGTGTGTTTTTGAATTAAGCATATTCTCACAGTTCGCCTGTATTTTTAAGTTTCACAGATTGTGTTAGCCTGATAGCTAATATGTCCTAACCTGACTACAAGAGTATTTCATCATAATAAAATTCATTAAATTCCCTGCTAATTCTGGCAAACTAACTTATCTGATCTAAATCTTCTTAAAAATCATGTGAAGTAATAGGTTAAAATGTTCATAATCTTCACTGACAGGACAGGACAGGACCTGACAGGACTTCTGAGACAAATTTTAAGTCAAGTTCAGAATGTCAATAATACTCACTGCCTATGCTAGCCAGCTGGCTACTACGAGCTAACCTGATACGAATTCTGAGATGATGTTTGTCATTCATAAATGCTCAGAATCCTCACTGCTAGCCCTCACCAACTGCTAGCCAACTAGCTAAATGAGTTAACCTGACTGGATTTCTGAGAGAAACAGAATGCTAACTCATTAGCAACCCAATATGACTGTACAAACCTCGAAGGCAATGCCCACTAAACTGTGAGCCTCACAAGCGTTTATCATTATTTATAATGGTAGCAAGCTAATATCATATTTGCTATCTAATGAACGTGTTAGTAAACCTGACTACTGGTTTTAATTGAAAAATAAAATGAGTTACATTACACTAGCTAGCTTGTTATGTCAGATAGCTACTGGTACTGTGTTTAGCTGAGTGGTTGAGCTAAGCTAATGATGTTAAACGGGCATGTTGTACATGATATTTGCATATAACCGTAAATTAAGTATGGCAATTGAGACTTGCTTTTTTAACTGGAAAATGCTTTTCTGTTCACCATGTTTTTAGGACTTTAACGCTCGCCTCAAACTGACAAATTCATAAATTTGCCCAGAATTAAGTCACCTTTTTAAAAGACCTGGTCCTCTTATTCATTCCAGATGAGACCGGGAACTCATGTCAGGAACAGAAATGTTGCCCAAACATGCTATTAAGGCAGGGATGTTATTTTTGAAGTGTCCATGATAACAATATCATGTTGAGTATTGCAGAGTATTATATAACAAACCTCTCATATTTCTGAGTTGTGAGGGAAAGCCAACAAGGGCGTGTTAAAACAGTATTGGAACGCAAGGCAAGTAGTCATGCCTCCTCCATATTCCAGTGATATGGCACTTTCTTAAAATACATTTAACCCATCAAATACCGTAACCAGGCCACCAGAAACACAAGCATGGCTCAACAGAGTCGCTAGAGCATGAGATCATTGACACCTACAGCTACAAACAGCAACAAGCTCATCGGATCAAATTGTCATGGCATGATTTCAGTACTGGTGCAGGGAGCGAGTACACTTATACCAACATAAGATCTCAGCTCTATAATAAGAGGTCTGGCAGCTAAAGGTTTTAAAAAGCAAACGCTGAACTGAGTCAAATGGTATGAATTTCTGAAAGGTGAATTCATGTTAGTTGTTTTTAATTCTCCATGTGCTGTTTGCTGGCTAGTATAGTAAGAAATAAAACATTTTGGAACTTGTTATAGGAAAATCATTTATGCTGGGGTGGTAACAGTAATTCTGCTTCATCACATCACCCTAAATGTCCTGAAGTGATTTCTTCATCTTATACGACAACAATTATTATTTAGGGGCCAACCACCGAAGGAGCTGTAGCCCCTATTGTATCTGTTAGTTTTCTGCTTATTCTTATTCTTCTTCTTCCCCACTGGTAGTCTATGGCAGCCCAAGGAACCATAAATAGGAAAATGATGAAATTTGGCACACTCATAGATATGACCATGAATAGTATCTGGACCAATTATGGGGTCTCTAGGACAAACTCTATAGCACCAACACTAGTTCAAAAATTCACTTTTCAAATGGTTATAATTGTTCAACACTTTGTCCCAGAGAAAATAAATTTAGTTATTCAGATTACTCTCCTCATCATGATCACAATCCATATCTTGCATCCACCCATTACAGTAGTCACCAGTTTTGAAGTGTACAATATTCAGTTTTTCACTACTCCTCATTCAAATATTGCCCAATTCTTACCAAATTTGGCTCAGATGAAACAGAATTTTGATATTCCTATTTGTTCAAGTTATGATGTCACAAATTTAATGATGTTGACCCAAAATTGGATCAGAGGCTGTATCTCGGCCATACTTTGATCAATTGTAATCCGCATTGCGCTTTCTGCACCTTCGGTGCTTGGCCCCCTTAATCGCTGCTTGCAGCTTTAATTATTATTTATATATTATTATACTGTTTATAGCTACATTTAATGCTGTGCAAAGTCTAGTGGACAAGGTAGTTCCTATTTTCACATTCGTTATAGCAGTAACCTCTCATTTTTTTTTCCCCTCTTGCAGTTAATAAGCCAAAAAAAAACAAAAAAAAACACTCAACTTGTCTGCAAAAAGCCTCAACACTTTCCCGTTGCAGAAAACTTACTGACTATTACAAAAGTGCCAACACTGGTAACTCCTTCCAGAAATGTTAAACAAGCGTATCCTAACAGAAAACTTAGACACATCAGCAATTATACAATTTTCTTTGCTAGAACAATTCAGGAACAAGATTCCTTGGACAGATGAAACCAAAATTACCAGAATGATGGGAATGAAGATGAAAAGGAAGGGCTCATGTTTCAAAGCATACCACATCATCTGGCAAACATGTGGAGGCAGTGTAATGGCATGGCATGTCTCTCTGCCAATTGAACTGAGTCAGTGGTGTTTATTGATTATTTGACTGAGGACAGAAGTAGCAGGGTGAATTCTGAAGTGTATAGAGCTACACTTTCTGCTCAGATTCAGTCAAATTCTGCAAAACTGTTAGGACAGTGCCTCACAGTACAGATGGATAATGACCCAAAACAACCACGAAAGCAGCCCAAGAGCTTCTTAAGGCAAATAAATTGCATGCTCTTAAATGGCTTAGCCGGTCACCTGACATGAATCCAAATGAGCTGTTTTAACTTACTGAAGGCAGAAAGACCCACAAACAAGCAGCAACTGAAGGCAGCTGCAGTAAAGGCCTGGAAAAGCATCTCAAGGGAGGAAACTCCACATTGAGTGATGTCCATGGGTTCCAGACTTCAGGCAGTCATAGACTGCAAAGGATTTGCATCCAAGTATTAAAAATAATCCTAACATTTATGATTGTTAGTTTGTAAAATTAATTTTGAACCTGTTAAAATGGAAGGACTCTGTAATTGAAATAGCTTGTAATTCCTAAACAGTTAATGAATTTTTGGGTTAAAACACTAACACACAGTTAAAGCTGAACATCTACACTTCAATTACATCTTGATTGCTTCATTTAAAATCCACTGACCCACTGTGGTGGTGTACAGAGGCAAAATGATCAAAATGTCACGGTCCAAATACTTACAGACCCGACTATGTATGTGTGTGTACATATATATACACATATACATATATATACACATATATAATATACATATACATATACATATATATACACATATATATATATATATATATAAAAATAATGCTGAGTAAAATGTAATTAAATGTAAATAAAAACAGAATGCAATGATTTGGAAATCTCATAAACCCATGTGTTATTCACAACAGAACACAGAAAACATACCAAATGTTTATACTGAGTAAATGTACAATTTTAAGGAAAACAATAAAGCAATTTTTAAATTCATGGCCGCAACACGGCTCAGAAAAGTTGGGACGGGGGCAACAAAAGGCTGGAAAAGTAAGCGTTACTAAAAAGAAACAACTGGAGGAACATTTCGCAACTAATTAGGTTAATTGGCAACAGGTCAGTAACATGATGGGGTATAAAAAAAAATTTTTTTTAGTAAAGATGGGATGGAATCTGGATGGAAGCATATGTTGATCAGCATCGATGGTGCCTTTCCAGATGTGGAAGCTGCCCATTCGATAGGCACTAATGCACATCCATACCATCATATTATATATATATATATATATATATATATATATATACACACATACACACACACACACACACACACACACACACACACACACACACACTAATACTATATAATGAGACAGAAATATTCCAAATGTTTCCGTACAGGTGAACTGAAACTGAACTGAATCGAAATTAGGTGAATGATATGCGAACTTCATTTCAGGGTTCAATAGCCACCTTTGGTTGTTCAGCTGAGGAAAAAAAATAATAATATGGAGTGAGTGTACTTTGGAGTGCACTTTAAACGAGTACAGCCCAACAAACAAGATTGTAAAATGATTGAATGGTAGAGAAAGAAAAAAGAAAATAAACAGAAGCGCTTTAAGACTACATAATAAAGTTCAGAGGTTCAGTCGGCTCTCGCTCTGGGAAAGTTAGGATTGTGCCATTAAAAAGTTGTTGTACATGTTGTAACAGCTATATGACAAGTTTTTTAAGCTACAGTTACATGATGGATTATTTAAGCAGAAATAAATGCTGATCCTAACCACGTACTGGGTTTTATTCCCATTGCCGCTTCTGTATCAGTCTGATACTAATTTTATACACGTGTCATTTCCACTGTTTTGACGATTAAACTTATCCTTCATAGGAATTCAGTTTTACACTATATATATGGGCATCCTTTATAAATTTTGACAACAAAGGATACTATAGATAAAGAAACAAACAGGTGCCAATATTAAACCTTAATAATAAACATTTCCTTTTGAGAATTATTATGCTTTTCTCCCTCATATATATATATATATATATATATATATATATATATATATATATATATATATATATATATATATATATATACACAAACACACACATACATACATATATATATATAGAGAGAGAGAGAGAGAGAGAGAGATTCACTGCACACTGTATTGCAAAACAGATTATTATGATATCTTAAATGCATCTTACAGACTTACAGTTTCCGCTGTTTTTTATTTGACTTAATGTTCAAAAACAAAAAGATTGCAATCAACAAGTTTAAAAAATGCACCCAGTACATGCAGCGTTCACTCACCCCCCGGCAGTGAGGGAACCTACAGGGTGGGCAACTTCAAAGACATTCCACGCGCAATGCATTCTGGGAGAAATACCTTTCCAAAGGGTAGAGCACCAGAGGAGCATGAACACAAGACAGCAACAGCAGGAGTAGCAGAGATAAAGCTCTCAAATCTCTAACTCTGACTTTAATACATATACATATTATACATTTGAGATGTTGTGGATATCGAGATGTATAGCTGTATATGCTATGCATAGCAAAAACAAATGAATTGGCCTTGCCGTGCCGATACTTTCAGGAGACTGTATACACTGCCAGTTAAAAGTTTTATTAAGTTCAATCGCTATTATCACCATAGACCAAACAAAAATAATACATCATTAACTGCTTGCTCCCGTATCATGTTAAGACTCAAAATGAGTTCTTTAATAAAGGCAAGTGCACTTGGCAGATAAAGCTGTTTAATCCCATAGATAAAGGCTTGCTTGTATTAACTGTAAAACATAAATAATTTGCTATTATTAACTGTAAAGCAAATAAGTGGCTTGTATTAACTGTAAAACATAAGTTCCTAATTAGAGTGATGAAGATTTTGGTAAGTAATTTCTAACATTTCTCAAAAAAGTTTTTTAAAAAATCTAGATGAATCTGGAAGGTTGAAAATGAAGGCTGCATGTCAGGTCAGTTCTGGATCACGTGCAAGAAATAAACATGTATACATAGATACTAACACAACACATCCACAGATACTAACATAAATCTAAGCTTACAGGAACTTACAGACCTATAGAAAAGGCTTCGCCAAATAAGTGCACTCACCTTTAATAATAAGTAATAATAACTCACTTAGACTTCCATTACAAACTAAGAGTGAACGATGTAAAAGTCCTTAAACACAAATACAAAGATTTAGAGAAGAAGCAGTTGTTTAATGTTTTCATCCTTATTAAATTACTAATAATCGAATGGAACAAAACAATTTGTTTGTTTACAGTATCATGATAGCAGATACACATTGGCAGTGGCTGCTTCATTAAAAAAAAAAACCATGAGCTCAACAGAACAGCTGCCTCTCTCTATTCTTGTCTTTATGTATTGTTTTATTTATCAAATTTCTAAGAAATTTAAAATGTGAGAACATTTCAATGAACAGCATGGATCTGGAGCCTATCCTGGAAACAGTGAATGTGAGATGGGAGCACACCCTGGATACGACACCTGTCCACTGCAGAGCACGACATACACACATTCACACGCCCATTCACACCTACGGGCAATTTATCTCATACAATCTGACCACCCGAATGTTTTGGGAGATGGAAGGAAACCAGAGAACCCAGAAGAAACCCACAGGGAAAACATGGGAAACTCCACAAACAGCATGTTTACATGGACAACAATAATCCGATATTACCCCGATTAAGACAATACTCTGATTAAGACACTACCATGTAAACAGCGATTATTGATGACCTTAATCCGACTAAAGTCATACTTGAAGTAAACACAAATTGAATTAAGACATGTGGAGTATTCGTGTCTTAGTCGCATTATCGACGTGCATTACAGACATGTACACACCTTAATCACACTATTAACATCGTGTGGGAGTTTTCACCGCATTTTGCGACAGAACACGTACACAGACGGCAGTGCTCAACCATTTGACGGCAAACAAGAGAGCACGGCTGCGTCCCAAACCGCATACTTAGCTACAATATAGTGATGAAATATACATTTTGGCTACTATATAGTAGGTAAGTACGTGGTTTCGGACGCAGCCCACAGCTTCAAGTAGTCGTCTATTTGCACGTATAGCATGACTAATAATCAACTGTACTTGAAGCTTTCATAAAATTAAAAATTAAACTCAAAACTGTATACGGTCCCATAACAAAGACGAACTGTATGTTGATATGTGAAATTCTGGAGGGACGTCGGACGGCGTGGTGTGGGAACGTAATGACGTGCTGTTAATCGATCAATGTTCTATAACATGTAAAACCTGAACATGAAAGGAGTATTCTGAAAGCAACTCATGTAAACACCTTAATCACAATATTGTCTTATTCAGAATAAGGTCAGTGATTACATTACTGCTGTCCATGTAAACGTAGACATAGAGCGTAACCTGAGCTCAGGATCAAACCGGGACCCTGGAGCTGTGAGCTGTTTACCTGCTGCACCACTGTACCGCCCTTTTCCAAACAAATTTAAATTATTTATTAATTACATATTAATATATTATTACATACTGATTCGCATAGTTTTACAGCTCAAAAAAGAAAAGACTACTCAAGATTTTAAGAAAAGGATTATGTCAGGGTCTGGATTTAAGACCTATGGTGTCCTGAAAACGTGTGAAATTTTATAAATAAACGCATTTATTTGATCATTTTAATAAAAAAATCATTAAGTTTTCCAATCTTATATAACTCAATGCGGAGAGATTTAAAACACTTCGTATTTTTGTAATTGTGCACGGCGGTGGTTGCGATGGCAACGGTTACTTGTCTGTTAACGAGCCCCGCCCACAGAGCCCGCTCCTCAAAACAGCAGTTATTGTAAGCGCACTATCCATCTACACTAGATTTAGCCATCAGTAATTTCAACTTTCATTTTAACAATTACATTAATAACGAATTTATTATAACAGTAGGCGAAATGCATGTAAATGTAGTAGGCGAAATAGTTTCCGATAAATTCATTCGACTTAAAATAATAATAAAAAAAACCTATCTGTTGCTCATTTCTGAATAAATCATCTGCGAACTCGTATAAAAAATGAATATCAACATTAGGCGCACTTTATACAGTCATTTGCGTGAATATCTTTATTAAACAGCATACTAGTGTACCAAAGAGTATATCAAAACAATGCGGTAACTATGGTAACCTGTTGTAACCTACGGTCGCGTGCACACTATTTAGTAAGGAATTATGTGGTTTGGGACGTAGCTGCGGCATTGTTTTTCGTTTCTCCTACGGGTTATTCTTATTGTGTATCTGTGATTCGCTTGCGAACAAATACTACTTTTAAAAAAATAATAATAATAATAATCATGGCAGTCGCAACAGCGATATACAGTATTGTTGTATAGTATGGAATTCGGGGCGGAAAAGGCCCGCCACTACTTCCGGTTCCGACTAGCCGAGTCCAGCGAGGAGGAGAGCTAATCTGGCCTTCAGGCTGCATGTTCAGCCAGGCCTCAGGGACACGTTAAAGAGCAGGAAGGGACCCGAGCTCGAATGGAAAACCAGATTAAGGCAACGTGCACGCTTTTGTGTGTCAGTAAGGAATAAACAGCTAGTTCAATTCTTAATGAAAGACAGAAAATACGGAGGAAACCAAATGCACACAATGCTGCAAGCGCACCAAAACACTGCCCCTCCGCCTTGTGCAGTAAACAGACTCCTTTACATCGACTTGCTCAGGAATATTTTGCTACACCAAAGCGCACTGTGTGACAAAAGAACATGTTGTACTCACTTTCAGCATTTAAAGGTCCAGAATGACACAAAAGGCTGATAAAAGTGAGGAGAACAGCCAGTAACGAGTCCGGTCGCATTGTGCCTTCAAACGTGTTTCTCTTTTTCGTTTTGTTTTGACTTTTCTTGGAGGAAACAAAAAATGCGATTTGTAATGCCTTCAAAGCTTTACAGCAAATCCACTATGATGTAGAATAAAGCAAAAAAAAATTAAAACAACCAAATAAGTCCTGGGAAAAGTTGGGAAAAGTTGAGGCAAAGCGGCCCAAACACGGACCACAAGCCCAACGTGGTGCTTCAGTTTTCTTTCACTTCCAGAGTCTGAACTTATTCCGCGCTTTGCCTCTGGACTACACCACACACTGCGATCAAACGATGTGAGCTCATGTTCTTGCAAAAAGGCAAATGGATGCAGATCTTCATTTTAGCAGGTTACGTGGACATCCTTTTCAAAAACAAATAGAAAAATCCAGATGCTGGTTTGAACCCAGAGAAATCTGACATGTGTTTAATCAGGCCTGTGAAATTCCAGTTACTATCTCCACTACTGGTCAAAAACACGCCGATCTTACCGCTCTCACACAAGTTCGTTTTGATTATTAGAGATACAGACGGTTTCTTCCCCCCTGGATTAATTATTGACCCAGCTTCTGTGTGTCGCAGGATAAATCGGCGTTAATCCACAGCTCGTCCAGTTTCACGCACTGCTCAGTGTTTTCCTCCTTAAACACAAGTTCGTGTTTAATTCTCCAGACAGGATATACAACACGGACACGTTTCCCCTCGTACACTCGCTTACGGGCGAGACTCCGTTTCAAAAACGAGTCACAGTCACTCAAGCGTTGGGAATCCGTCTGTTTTGTGGGGTGTTTTTTTTTTTTCCCGAGCCAAAATGGTGCGGTGTGTTTGGACTGAGCGCCTCGCGTCCTTAATGAGAGTCTTACAGCCTCGCGACACCCATAACCGACCCGCGCCGACAAACACACCTCTTTCCTGTTAAAGACATTTGAAATGGACGCGTCGATAAACTTGAAAGTAGACAAAAAAGTGAGTAAAACTGGTCGTCGTGTCTCATATGGACTCCTGTCTCTCTCCGTGTGTCCCTCCAGCAGTAAACAAGTCGGCTCGAGTCGATCCGCGGCGCGCGCCAAAACACGGATTCCGGATCACGCGCGGATCTGGATCTTCACCTGCTCCTGCCGGAGATAAACAAAACAGTAGATCATACATTTAGCATTTTCTATCTGGCAGAAAGCGGCTTCCATAACTAACTGTGCTTCATCCGGGATGAGAAATATCACGATCCGACCTCCAGTAGCATTTTAACACATTGGAACAAAAAAGTATATTCCAAAGCTGTTTATTTATTTATTTATTTTTCTTTTTTGATTATTGCTGTAAAATGTTTCTCCACAAGAGAAGTAAGGGATGAAACATTTGGGGGTGTGATGAAGTGGAGTTACTGCTACCACAGTTGAAAGCTGATTATGATTCCAATATATTGTCACAACCCAAAGTGTTTTATTCCTCTTATACAATAGCGATTTGTCAGTGGTTGCAATTTTTAATTTATTAAAGAATGATTCATCACACTTGTGTAACATCCAGGAAACAAGTTAGTTCCTGTTCCTATAGCAGCTATAAACAGTTCCCTCACCAGCATCTCTCTCTCTCTCTCATTCTCTTTCTCATTCTCTCTTTCACATATTCTCTCTCTCTCTTTCTCATTCTCTCTTTCACATATTCTCTCTCTTTCTCATTCTCTTTCACATATTCTCTCTCTCTTTCTCATTTTCTTTTTCACATATTCGCTCTCTCTTTCTCATTCTCTTTCACATATTCTCTCTCTCTCATTCTTTCACGTTCTCTCTCTCTCTTACTCTCTCTCATTCTCATTCTCTCTCTTTCTCATTCTCTTTCACATTCTCTCTCATTCTCATTCTCTCTCTCTCATTCTCATTCTTTCTTTCACATTCTCTCTCTTTCTCTCTCTCTCTTTCTAAGCATTTATTTATTCTTGGTTTTAGATACAGTCAGAAGTGGAGAGTGAAATGTCAGTTATTTAATTTGGTATTAGGTCAAGTAAAAATGGCTATCTACCTCAGTAGAACAAACAAAACTAGAAGAGTCCTTAGACTTTGATGTAAACACTGTCTTTGTTAGAATGATGAAAGCCAGACAGAATAATGTAGTTTACAAGCATGTGGTCTTTCAAAAATGTTTTATGTTCTGTTGTGGAGAATATTCTTCTTTTTGGGAGTGTGTTGAGTTAAATCATGTTTTTTCATTTACTTTATTTACTTCTGTGTTTTGGAAATGCATGGTTATTGGGCTGTAGATAACTCTGTTTTGATTAAATAAAAAGGTACTGAAATCTCAAAAATCTCTCTCTCAGTTAATAAGACAACAACAAAAATGCAGTTTGTCACGTTACTGAGAAACTGCTAAATGTAAACCCCCCTGTCTTGAACATGTCAGAAAACTTAGTTACAGCGTTACAAAGCACTGACACTGGAGACTCCTTCCATAAATGTTAAAGGGGACCTATAATGCAAAATTCACTTGTAAATGGTGTTTGAACATAAATGTGTGTTGGCAGAGTGTGCACACAACCATCCTACAATGGCAAAAATCCACCCACTTCTTTTTTTATATTCCCAATAAATCATAAACAGTGTCTCCAAATGAGCCGTTTTCATTTTCGCCCTAACGTGACGTCACATTGGAACAAGCCCCGCCCAGCTATTAGCATAGCCCCTCCCCTGAGTGAGCTGCACACAGTCCGCCATGTGGAGCAGCTACAGTGATAAGAAGAATGTCTCGGCTTCGTAAGCTTTATGTCTTCTGTTGTTGGCTGTAAGAATGTACCTAAGTGTCTTCATGTACTCACGTTAACAGAGCCACTGAAGATGCAGTGGAGTAGTTTTATTTTTGAATGAAATGTGCTCCAAAAATGCTTTAAATCATTTTACACCAGATTGCTTTGTGAATGAGGGTCAATACAAAGCAGGATTTGCTAAAAACTAGATTCTCAAGCATGGATCAGTACCATCTGTTCGTGATCCAGCTTCATATCCAGAAGACGTAAGTATCACACTTTATATTTTGTGAACATTTTTTGTAATCGCCTTTCCAAACGAGCTTGTTAGCAGATTAATGTGGCGAAAGTTACCATCGTCTCTGATTGTATTCACGGAGACCAGGGCTATGTCATCATTTTTATTTTTAATCTGGAAACGCCTTTATTATGCACAATATAGAAAGGTGATTGTCTTTTTGAAAAGTGTATGTTTTGTGCGAATCATTTTACACCAGTCTGCTTTGTGAATGAGCTTGTTAGCAGATTTCACGGCTAATGTAGTATCCAAGCACGAGCTGTTCTCTTCCGGAAAGGGGGTAGGGAGCAGCAGCTCATTTGCACTGAAAGAGAGACACACAAAAACAGCATGTTTTTGCTTCCACCCAAAGGGGGGCATTTTCAGCATGGTGTAACAAATGATCTGTGCGGTGTTTTGAGCGAAAACTTCACAGACACATTCTGGGGACACCTGAGACTTATACTACATCTTGTAAAAAAGGCTTAAAATAAGTCTTCTTTAAATAAACCTATTTCTCCTTACAGAAAACTTCACCATATTAACTGTTATACATTTTTATTCCATATTTGTGAAGCATCAGCTGTACCAGTCCCTGTGAATGAGCTGTTACCATAAAAACAATAACATATTTGAACAAGTGCGTTAATATAAACCTGTGATTTGTAGCTGCACTAATGTCAGAGTTCTAGAAAATTAATCAACACCTTATGACCAATCAGAATCCAGAATTCTACAGACACTATAATGCTATAATGACTTCAAAGCTAAACTTTGTAGCTAACCACATTTGCTAACAAATTCCGTAACTTTAGATGAACTATTTGAATGTGTCATTTAAACCAGTAAGCACGCTCACAAGCAAAATAACCAGGTCCATTATCATGAAGTCAGTGAAGATGCTACATCAGCTCCACTAGGGATAAACTACACATTTGAATACAAAATCAGCTGAGACATGTCTGCTATTTGAAGTGTCTTTAATTCTGCACTGAAGGCTAATGTTGCAAACAAGTAAGGAAAGCTTACACCAATTGCACTAAAGTCTTGCTGATGTTGTTTCTGACACTGTATGACACACTGTTATGTATTAACATGCACAAATGGACGTCAAAAGGATAAAAATGTGCAGCCTGGAAAAATTACTTTCTTCCTCAGCAGCACGTATTTTAGCGTCAGACTCAGGTACACAGTAAAATCTCCAGTGTTGAATTAATTAACTCTTTCAGAGTTCATTTGTGTCCAATCGGACATGAATAAACACTGTAGGTGTTCATTCAACGCGGTGGATTTTTCTGTGTAGGCCAGGGCATTGATGAATTTTTTTGGATGAGAATGTTGGTGTAATAAAATGTGTGTGTTTCATTTTAACACAGACTTCCTGGTGTTTAATGAATGAAACTTTATGTATAAATGGTGTCACTAAGCCACACATCTTTTGAGGTATAAGATGCTTTTTTACGCATAGCTCCAGTGCAAAACTATAGAATGTTTTGACTGCGTTTGGGGAAACAGGAAACATTGTGCATGTTGGAGTTTTGGCTGAACAGTTCCTTTAATAGTCAGCAGGTGTAATGTTTTTAAATGTCTTGGCATGAACTAGCTTATCAGTACATATTCTTTATTTTGGCAATGTTTCACAGATGAAAAAGGCAGACGTTACAGGTGACTAATGACCACACCTTATACATTCTGATACTTTGGTCAGTGTGCACGCACACACACACACACACACACACACGCACGCACTAACTAAAAGAAAACAAACAGATGAAAGGTCAGCTGAACGTTGTTGTATGTTAAAGTGCACACACACACACACACACACACACACACACATACACAGATCCTGCAGAATTTATTACCTTGAGTTGAGTACAATACACAGAGGTGTGTGGAAAACACATCTACTTATAGCATGCAAGCTATTGGTCATTGGGAAAGATGGTGATCAGTGATTGGTCATTGGGAAAGATGGTGATCAGTGATTGGTCATTGGGAAAGATGGTAATCAGTGATTGGTCATTGGGAAAGATGGTAATCAGTTGTTGGTTGTCGGGAACAGCGGTGATCGGTTGTTGGGAACAATGGTGACCAGTGATTAGTCGTCAGGAACAATGGTGAGAGAGTGAACTTCTATTTATATAAGAAATGCACAGATCCCTTTTTTCCATTTCTGACACAATACCCACATGTAAGATTTATTTATTTATTTATGAAATCATCTGTAAATGTAGATTTCATATCAGTGATAAATATCAGCTGATACCTGAGACCAAGCTGCTCAACACATTGTGCATTAGACTGATTTTTAGAAAAGACTTTAAACCTGTTCTGTGTGAAAACCTGGAAAGACAAGGCTTCCTAAGACTTCCTGTGTTACTAAACAAAACACGCTTAACTACAGTAGGAACTGATAGCTGCCTTCTTAATTCATCCTTCCAGCAATGGTTAACTAAAGGTGGAAGTAACTTCTCTTTTACTTTTTTTATTACCCCCATTTTCTCCCCAATTTGGTCACCTGCCAATTCCCACCCACCAGCCAGCTCTCCACTATCATATGACTAGAGAGGGTGAGAACACGTGTGTCCTTATGGCATGTGACTGCAGTGTAACACACTCGGAGGAAAGCAACACCTACCCTCTTCCACATACCTGAGCTCACAGATGTCCACAATTGGCTAGTGTCGCTGTGACTGACAGGGCAGAGTGTCTATGCCCTTTTCACCCAGAGAGTACAGTCAATTTTGCTCTCTAGACTCCTGGCCACAGATGGCAGGATTTGAACTTGAAGCTCCTGATGATAGGGTGAACACTATCTTGCCTGAGAGCCAGGAGTCATTTTTCTAGGAGCAACATGAGAAAAATAATTGAATCATGAAACACTTATGACTTAACATACAATAATAAATAATAACAAATAACACGGTGTACTGTAAACTGATGGAGTTACAGATCAGGAACGAGAGTGTACATTGAAGGAACTTAAAAATTGGAAAAATCTTATAAGTAAGACAAAAATGTACATACTGTGTACAACTTCCTTGTGTCCAGGTTGAAAACATGGTTATTTATTTGTTAACTCATCTGCAAATATAGATTTCACATTAGACATGAGCATCAGCTGGTACCTGAGACTGAGAATGTTTCCCACATCAGTTGAGTCGCTGGTTTGCTTTTCGGTTTGTGTAATCTATATTCAATATCTTCAGTATATATCTTTTGATATGATTCTTTCCCATCAGGGTGTTGTACTGAACGTGGCTGTCATCTAGGGAAATCTCCAAAGAAAAACATGGTTTTGCTTTCAGCATTGAGTCTGAAATACTACCACCATCCTCATAGAAACTGATTTGATGTGATGGCAGCACGCATGTGTGCACAAGTTCAATGTTGTGTCACATGGCTTTATAGCGTCTGTATGCTTAAAATTTTTGGACAAAAAGACTGTGAGTGAAAAACCTGCCTACACTTTTAACACTTATAAACCCTTTAAAATCCTAAATAAGAAAAAAAACCAAACTATTTTATTCTTAGTATTCATCACTGATAAATAAATCTACATCTGGAAGTGTTTTGTCCGTCTTATAATGCACTGATTTGTCAACAATTATAATTTTTTAATGAGTGAACTTGCTTTTTATCCATTTATAGTTACATTTAATGTTGTGAAACATCTATAAACAGCAATAAACAATCATTCCTTCATCAGTCTCACATTTTCTCTCTCTTGAAGTTAATAAGACAAAAAAAACCCAAAAAAACAACAGTTTGTCATGTTACAAATAAAATACAAAGTGTACACTCCTCTGTGCTGAAGACCTTTCCATTTTGGAAAGGTTACTGACTGTTACAAAGCACCAATACTGGGGACATCTCCTTACAAAAAAACTTTACCATCCTATAGTAACCGTATCATTCCTATAGAAATGATAACGTATTAGAACGGGTGCATTAATATAAACCTGTGATGTGCAGCTGCACTACTGTCTGAGCTGCTGTTATAAAAAAAAATGATCAACACCTTCTAACCAATCACAATCAAGAATTCAAGTGCACTGCGGTATTAATAGTAAAGTATTAATTATATAAGTATATAATTTTTAGATGTGTTTTTTTCTCATTTTATTCTCATTAAAAGACTAATATGAATTAAATTAGAACTAAAAGCACAGTCCAGTGTGTCAGCCTCTGGGGTCAAAGTGACTGTTTGGTGATCTAATCACACTGGGACGTGTATGGATCTCCAGTCATGTGGAAATCATCTGAAATTGATCAGCTCACAGTACAGTGGTGCTTGAAAGTTTGTGAACCCTTTAGAATTTTGAGATATATCTGCATAAATAGGACCGAAGACATCAAATTTTCACACAAGTCTTAAAAGTAAACAGAGAGAACCTTTGCTTATTTCTCTTGAACAGCACGACACGTAGTGTTTTATTCCTTACACACTGCACATATATGTATAGCTGGGATACAGAGTGAAAAAGCAAAACCTTTCTGCATTTGTTTTTAAAGGAAACTGGAAGAACATCATTGTCGCAAGAATCCCAAAGTATTTGACGCCATTTATCAGTAGTTATTTTTTGACCTTCAGCATTCCATTCGCAGGAATCTCAAGGATATGGATGTGACAGTAAAACTGACCTTGGAGGTCATTAAGCCACCCTCAGCTCCAGACTGCATTATCACTTTACATCAGGTTCAGCCTCAGATTGCGAGAACTCTAAACTCCAAACTGTCAACGATATCTAATATCATTCACCCCCCCATCAACAAAACGAGTGAAAAGGTTAGAAACAGTTACTGTGTGAAAGTGTTATCTACTCCTTCTGACGCAAAAAAACCATGAGCAACGCGGTGGCCCTGACGTGGCTGGCGGTGTTCGGCGCCTATTGTGTATTTTTGCCCTCGGTGTATCTTAATCAGTTGTGTTCCCGAGCCGTTTCCTGGAACAGAGCTGCACCTGCTGGTGTTTTCAGCCTCCGACGCCCTGCTGAGAGCTTTCAGAGGCGAGAGAATCAGTGTGGAAGAAATTAAGACCTTGAACTGCCCTGAACCGATCAGGCTGCACAACAATACAGAGCTACTGGGGGTCAAGAAACTCTCGTGGCAGCGCACTGATTAATGACAAGCAGTTCTACGTATGAACCAAAAACCAGAGAGACAAAAGAGGCAGAACCCGTTTCACACTTCTTCATTCATTCGATTCATTAAAACAAAACTTCTTAAGCTGTTTTACATACACAGATATAGAGTACGGCAGCATTCTCAAACTCTTAAGAAAAAGCTCATTTAAACCTGCATCTGCAACTGGATTTCCTTTAGTGCAGAATTTGAAATATAATTCAAATTGAGTTACAAAATATTTGCATTTCACTTTTGCGAACATTTTATTTTTGACGTTTTAACAGGTGCAAAACGTAATTGCAAGCCTTCCTTTGAATATTGCAGTCTCTCATCTTTACACAATCATTTGCATTTCCTGTCAACGAGCTGTCAATCAAACGCTGTGGGCAGGACTTGGAAAGAAACTTTTTTTTTTTTTTTTTTTTTTTTTTTTTTAAATGGACATCATTTTTTCTTTAACTCAATTTGAATGTTTCACATTATGCATGAGGGAAATACAATTGCAAATACATGTTTGAATGATTTTTTTCCTAATACACATTAGAATTTTGGGAGTTTGGAGGAGGAAAAATGGATAGGAGTTTTTAAAATAAACAAATGACGCGAAGACTCTGCACCGGACCTTGATATGTCTTCCTCAGGATGGAGGTACAGAACCTTGGGTTCAACGGAGGACTTGATTTTTCCTTTTCTTAACAGAATGCACAAATCAGGCACGTTTCTCTTAAGAGTACAGGAGGTTTGTTGAGTTTCACCCAGTCATGTGCATGAAAGAGGATCAGAAGAGCTTCCTGCTGCGTCTCAGAATGCGGCTCTCTGGCTCAGGCGAATCACAACAAGCTCACTGGACCTCAAAACCCAGAGTGGACCTTCAGATTAGGACACAGTGCTCACTGGTTGTGTTTTTTTTTTTTTTTTTTTTTTGCACAGTGCAAGTCAGTTCAAAACTCAATGAGGCCACGTTAAATATGACATTATGACAACATTTTAAAACTTAAAAACACAGAGCACATCATCCATGAGGATAATACACACATTCAGATAAACTCTGGCTGAGCTGGAAAACCTTTTGATGGATTTAAAAAAACACATATCCATCTTTTAATGTCAGCCATATCGTGCTCTTTTTTTTTTAAACAAAAAAAACGGACATTACAATGTAGGTGCTGTTCACGTGTCTGTGCATGAAATGCGTTCAGATTTGAGACACTGCAGTAGAGGTGTGCATCAGGACTAAAATCCCACAGGACCCAACAAAAAGGTTGTGTAAATGGAGGTTTTTACTCCAACTTCACACTAGCATTGGACAATTTGGTAGTTTTGCTTTTTGTTTTGTGGGCGTGGCCTCTTTTTTTTTTTAAAATGAGAAATGATAGAAGCTACATATACTTTCCAAATCTAACTAAACAGAGTAAATAACACACTAATCGGTTGTGCTCGGATTTGCACTAACGTCATTCTCACATCAGATTAGCAAAGCAATTATCTACATACACTAACCAGACGCTCCAATGATCTCTGCTACTTCCTTCCAAGCTTTATTTTTCATACAATTAAAATATGCATTTAATCTCCATATGCATTCAATGAGAAGTCATATATGACAGAATGAGATGAAAGCATGCTTAGAAGTTATTCTTCTATTTTTTTTGGTAAGAATAAATTGAAGGTAGGAATTAACGTTGTGAGCGGGGAACTGAAGAATCGTTGGACCACATGTGCCATAGAACTGGTCTGAGCAAACCTTCAAGGTAATTGTTTGGATTTGTCACTTAACTTGCATAGAACTGAGTAAATTCTACACTTATTGCTGAAATCTTGACTCTGTGTCGTGTACATGCACACAAAATGAAAAACTGCCTGATGCCTTGTTGCCTGCTACTGTGAACATAGGGTTAGTCATATATAATCAGATATGAAGCTCCTGGGACAACGACAAGTCACGTTCATTAACATGTGAGCCTCCTGGGTGCTGGTGCGATAATGTTTGACACGTTTACTGCATTCATGCATCATGAGGAAGTGCTTTATCCCAGTCAGAGTTGCAGTGGTTTATATAAACTGACTAGATTATTTAGATTTTGGGAAACAGAACTAACCAGGTTCGTTAGAAATTGTCAAGAGTGCATGCAAACAAAAAGTAAATCCCAAACTGCAGCAGTAGCATTTAAAAAGGAGAGGGGGAGAGAGAGAGAGAGAGAGAGAGAGAGAGAGAGAGAGAGAGAGAGAGAGAGTGTGTGTCCTGCATGCACCTCTACAATACATAGACATTAACACAGATTAAGAGTGTACAAGCTCTTTAATTTTTTTTTTTACTTTAACCCCTGCATGCTTGTGTAGGTGGCGTTCTACAGCACTAAGAGTATGTGGGTGTGTTAGAGTCAGTGAGGTCAGTCTGCAGATTACTCAAAGACATGTCCATCTGTCCCAACAAAGACACACCCAGAAGTCTACAATCAGCAAAAAAAAACACTAAAACCTTTATTCCATAGGAGGTCAGGGTTCGTGTGGAACACTCAGTGGGTTCTAGACTGCAGACGCTAGTGTGATGCTAGAAGACTGCAGATAACAGGATGATTATGAAGATTTTTTAAATATTATATACAGGAGTTAATGAAGCAGATAAATATAAAGAACTGGGACTAGTGTTAATGCAGGAACAGTTGGCATGTTTGCTGTTACACACGGCACAGGATCCTTTCCAGTCACTTCCAGGCCTAGGGTTTGCATAATCAAAGCACAGGTCTGTGTGTGTGTGTGTGTGTGTGTGTGTGTGTGTGTGTGTGTGTGTGTGTGTGTGTTAAACCCGCCATTCAAGTCAGGCCGCATCACCTGAGTCTGGGAAAGATGCGGATGAACAGGATCATACTGATGAAGGTGAACGAGACTAATATGAGCATCAGCCAGAGGAGCCAGTTGACTGATTTCTTCGCATGCTGCTCCAGCCGCTCCGATTCGGTCTTCAGCTTCTCGAAGTTCAGATCTGCCTGCCGCATGGACTGACTCAGAGTCTGGAAGGAACACAAAGAAGCCTGCTTAACAAGACAAAACATCTCTCATAGTCATATCCAGCTCTATCACAATAGCTACAGAAAGGTGAAGGCTTCAGAACGTGCTCAGTAGACAACCAACACCATGAAAACTGCCTGACAATATGAGAAATCCACACAAAGCATCAAACCAGGGTTTAAAGACTAAACTATACGTAAGTGAGCCAGACGATAACAACAACTGTGTCGTTTGATTTGTGCATTTTAACACAGACTCGTTCTGCCAATTTATAAACCTGTTTATGTTTAAATTGTATTATTATTTAAGCTGTAAGTTATAGGACATCTAAGTCAAGTGTGGGTTGATTTAGACATGCAGTTTACACAACGTGCATTTAATGTTTCTAAATATAACAGGTTAAGAGAAAACATCGATCACATGCCAAAATAAATGTATCAAAAAGATAGTTATGCTCCAGCTACAACTTCCTGCTTGTGTGTAATTCTAAACCCAATCTTAATACTCAGTGTTAGAATAATATTTATTAGCAAATTATAGAATACAGAAGAGCCAGCCCATAGCTCAACCGGCAACGCACCACTGCCCCCTGGTGGTCAAAGCTAAACATTGCACCAATTATCAGTAAGAAGTTTTCTTGTCCTGTCCTAACAAACTATCAGCTGTTGTCCCATCCATAATGTTTTCCTGCAATCAATCAACTTATGAACACAGTAAAATATCCAGCGCAGGACTCAAACATTGTCTGTATGTAGCTATACTGTATTGCAGCTATTCTATCACCTTTTCTGTAAGTTCTGCACAACTTTAAAGCAATAAACCATGAGAAATTGTTACATATATTATTAATAACATTCACAATAAACAGTGCTTCTGCCACACGATGTCGTCTCTTAACAGTAAGCTTCGGTTGCTCAGCTGTATAATGAGCAAAGATTAGGGTATGCCATGGATAGAATGATGGTTTAAGTGTAATGGTTTAAAACCTGCAGCATTAATAGAGAATTCAATTATTGTGATGTGTCCCAGGTGAGCGTACGTCAA
The DNA here is from genome assembly GCF_023375685.1 of Ictalurus furcatus. NCBI lineage: Eukaryota > Metazoa > Chordata > Actinopteri > Siluriformes > Ictaluridae > Ictalurus > Ictalurus furcatus. The sequence goes on from NC_071264.1 coordinate 18,331,112, forward strand.
GGAACCTGGCTCAGCCAATCAGATATCTCTGAACTGAAACTATCCGCTTTTCATACATCTGGATTTCTCAGTTAACTGGATAACTTAAGCTGAAAGTCAGTCAAGTTTAATTTGATGCAAGTATCATTACATTTTAAATAAATTATATAAAATGCAGGTTTCTGATTGGCTGGCAGTTTCAACATGTTCAAACTCTCCATTGGATTATTTGAGTCAAAAAAAATCCACCACCACCACACTCTGGTAAGTGTGGAAGTACTGTATGTGAGACCTGGTTGTCCTGTTTGATGATGTTCTGTACAGCGAGTGTGTTGTTCTTCAGGTTGCGTGCGAGGTGCAGCATGTCCTCAGCCAGTTTCTCCTGCACACTGTGGTGGTGTTGCAGTATGGCGTCCAGCTCGGCCGCGTCCTCACACTCATCCCCTGGAACACTGCGGCTGGGTGACAATGACACGAGACAGGGGGGATCTTTTTCATTCGTTTGGATTTAATAAACTTCAGTTTAGTTTTCACTCAGTTTTAACCTTGGGTTCGTTCACTTCTATTATAAACTGTTTAGATCTTATACATAGTGGCATTTTAGTAGATTTAGATCTGGAATGAAAGCTGTAGTGCTACGGTTACGTTTCGGTCGTTTGAGGAATGAATAACTACACACTGCACATCGTGTACCGTCTTTAAAACAGACACTCCTCGCTTTCTTTCTACATGCTATAATAGAGCTCAAAATGCAGCAACCTTGTGTTTAAAGCTGAAACTAGAAATTATGCACTCTTTTGCAAAAAAAAAAACAATACAGAACGAGAGAGAATGACACTACATGATGGAGATGATGCGAGTGTCTCACCTCCTATGTCTCAGCTCTGTCACAGCACCTGATGAAAGACAGAAAAAACCTATTCTGTCACAGTAATTCAAGCACTGAGAGTCTCTCTGTTTTTGTCTTATTCTTTGTATCTGTCATTATCTGTGTTTCTCTGTCCACCCCTCTCTCTCTATCTGTGCGTCTCTCTCTCTCGCTCTCTGTGTCTCTTCGATCAAAGCAGGCCTGATTGAAATGACAGAATGAAACATACCTGCACCAGAGGAAGCCTGTAAAGGAAAGAAACAAATGTTCATAAGATTTTCACTACAGATTAATAAGACAGTGACGCTTTCTATATTAAGACACTCAGTGTATTTCATAGTGCTGTGCATATGTATTCAGCCGTTGAACTTTTTCACTTTTTGTAGTGTTACAACCTGGAAGTGAAATGGACTTAACCTGGCTTATACATCATCAATAGACTCCAGGATCCCATGTTTCCCCTCCGGGAACAATTCATTAAATCATGAATTCGTCCATCCGTCCCTCCATCTTAAATATCCAATAATATTGAACTGGGGAAAAAAAATCAACATCGTCTGTCAAATTATAAAAAATAAAAAAAATGATTTGTGATCACCTAAGCATTCACTCTCTGATATTGTGAAATCCCTAAATTAGTTCCGGTGCAACCAGTTGTCATCAGAAATAATGTCATTACTTCAGTGGATTCGACCTATGTGTAGTTAAAGTGTCACATGATCTCAACATACAAAAACACCTGTTCCTAGAACAACCCAGAGTGTGTTCGAGAACATACCAAAACAAATACCACCATGAAGACCAAAGAGCTATCAAAACAAGCCTGGGCAAAGTTCTGCAAAAGTATCAAATCAGGGTTTAATATATAAAAATATCCTCAAACTTTGTAATGTATTTAACATCCTGCAGAGTGGCATTAAATCCATCACAATTTTTTTTTTACAAAAGAATATAAAAGAATACAACACAACCATATAACGATTCTGCCCTGAGGAGACGGTCCACTAAAAGTTAGAGTTCAGGAAAAGCGGGGCAGTCACAGACACAAACATGAGTCAACATGATGCTACCTGCACCATGCTTCACATGAGTAGATTCATAACATAAAATCCCATTTCAGTTCCAGGTTTTAACACTATAAATTGTGGAAAAGGATAATGCAAGGCACTGATTAGACTAGAATAACCAGCTTACAGTGCCGAAGAGCTCAGAGCGCATCTCCCCTGTGCACCGTGCTTTACTTTGCATGTGCACGGTCTTGGTGGCCGACATCCTCTCACTGGAGATGGTGGGCGTGCGACCCGGCGCTAGGAGCTGATTGGCTAAAGCTTTCTCTGAAGCTGACGGCTGCACGGGGACAATATGAGTGAAATTCAGTGTAAACCGTTATAGTATGAAGTGAGTCAAAATTAGATATGAAATGTCACACTGACCAGCTTCTCAGCTTCTATAAGGCCTTTGAGGAAGTCTACTTTACGTGTGTAGTCTGTCAGGATCTCAGCAGTAGGTTTGCTAAAAGGATAAATAAATTACACCAAATCAAATCAAATCAGTACAGGACATTACAGATGCACATATGTACCCTTTGTAAATATAAGCAATAAAGACAAAAATTGTCTTTATTGATTAACATATTGAAAAAAAAAATTTCACAAAAATGCTCATGGATATCAAAAAATTGCAAGAAAAACGCATGTTTATCAAAAGAAACAACAACATTTGTTAAATTTGTGTGCGCAACAATTATTGGCACCCCTATGAATTTATATGAGAAAAATATACTTGAAATATATTCTCATTAATATTTTTAAACTGTTTAGTACACCTGGGTGACTAGGAACAGGAAATTGTTCAACCATGACTTCCTGTTTCACAGGGATATAAATATGAGATAACACACAGGCCAAATTCCCTTAGTCATTCAGAACATCCAAGGAATATAGCTGTGATGTGCACACATATAATGTGTTGAGCTTCACAAAATGGGAAATGGCTATAAGAAAATAACACAAGCATTGAAAATGCAACTAGAAATATTATGAATCAACCTGGAATTGGACGTGTGTCTATATTGTCTCAACGCACTGTGAAAAGGACGGTTCGAGTGGCCAAAAAAATCTCCAAGGATCACAGCTGGAGAATTGCAGAAGTTAGTTGTGTCTTGGGGTCAGAAAGTCTCCAAAACTACAATCTGAATTCACCTACATCACCACAAGTTGTTTGGAAGGGTTTCAAGAAAAAAAAGCCTCTACTCTCATCCAAAAACAAACTCAAGCTTCTTCAGTTTGCCAGACACTACTGGATCTTCAAATGGGATCGGGTTCTATGGTCAGATGAAACCAAAATAGAGCTTTTTGGCAATAAACACCAGAGGTGGTTTTGGCACACACAGAATGGTAGCCATATGGAAAAGTACCTCATAGCCACGGTTAAATATAGTGGAGGCTCTCTAATGTTTTGGGGCTGTTTTTCTGCCACAGGACCTGGACATTTTGTTAGGATACATGGCATCATGGACTCTATCAAATATCAACAGATATTAAATGAAAACCTGACTGCCTCTGCCAGAAAGCTTAAAATGGGCCGTGGTTGGATCTTCCAGCAGGACAATGATCCAAAACATACATCAAAATCAACACAAAAATGGTTTACTGACCAAAAAATCAAGATCCTGCCATGGCCATCCCAGTCCCCTGACTTCAAACCCATAGAAAACCTGTGGGGTGAACTGAAGAGGAGAGTCTACCAGCATGGACCTCGAAATTTGAAGGATCTGGAGAGATTTTATATGGAAGAATATAAAATCTCAATGCCTCATCAGGCATTATAGGAGAAGACTCAGAGCTGTTATCTTGGCAAAGGGAGGTAGCACAAAGTATTGACTAAAAGGGTGCCAATAATTGTTGCACACATATATTTAAAGATTTTTTTTATAAACCTATCTTGTTTGCAATTGTTTGATATCCATGAGAGCAGAGTATTTTTGTGAATTTTTTAAACAAAAGATCAAAAGGTTAAACAACAAAAGACTAATATCTCTCTCTCTCTCTCTCTCTCTCTTATATATATATATATATATATATATATAAATAAAAATATACAGAACTAAGAAAAATAAAAAGCTAAGAACTATTCAAAAGTGGAATAAAGATGTTGTCATACCTTGAACTCTTTCTCAATGCCATCAGCATATCCTCCAAGGCACCGACATACTTGAAGATACAACATGAAGAAATTTGTAATTATCCACCATACAGACATCACAGCTAACAACCAGTCAACAGTATCACTGGAGGCAGACCAAAGTCTCAATCATGCATTAATATTTATTTATCTAAAGCAACTGAGAAATGAGGCAGCATCTCATTCATGCAGAGAGCTGAGCTGAAAAAAACAAACTGGAATGGACAGATATGAGACCAGGCACCACTTCCCCTCAAGAACTGGTATAAAAATAAAGTACCACAATCATCTTTCTATCATTAGAGCACAGGTTCCCAACTCTGTCCTGCACAATTTACTGTTTCCTCTACTCCCAACACATGATTCAACTAATCAGCTAATTAACAGTCCTTCCTGAGTTGAAGTGAAAACACTAAAATATACAGGACAGGGGGTTGGGAAGCTGTGCATTACAGGACCTTCACCATATAATCTGACATGGAGAGCATATAATAATTGTACAATATATTATACAGGGTGTCCCAAAATCTCCACACATAGGAGAAATGAACATTTGCAAATGTTTTCCAAAGCAAAACGTCTTCCAAAATTGATCATACTTAGTTTATATTGTCATATTTTCTCCAGACTTTAAGAATGCCTTTGACAAAAGAAAAACATATTGAAATCATTCTCATGTCTGGATCTGGAAGCTGTCACAAGGATGTGATGGACTTTAACAGTAAACATGGCAAACACATCATACAAACGACACTGCTGCTAAACTTATTAACCAAGTCAAAAACACCGGAAGTGTTGCGGACCGACCGAGAAACGGGCGACCACGAACATCCACTGAGGAAAACACAACCGACCTGGTGCTGGCAAACAGTCATACATAGTCCCCATGTATGGTGACTTTTGGGACACCCTGTATATTCGACCAAGATTTTATTGGGATCTCGAACAGTATTTAAGCATTTAAGCATACTAAAGACCTACACTCCCTCTACAACTACTGCACCCTATCTGGTGGACTACTGGGATTTACCCACTAAATAATAACTATCAGTTGTGTATTAGCGATCATTAATCTTCCTGATAAAATACCAGCTGATACACTAGCTAGGACTTAAATATTTCCTCATTTACCTGAGACATAATATCATAGACAAATTATTATTGTAACTATTACATAGAAGATTTCACACAGATTTTACAGCTGAAAGTACTGTTGTACCTGCTGCTAAAATAATGAGCAATGCACAATGCACAAGACAGCAGAGTGGAATTACTCATACAATAAGTCAACAAATATTCGTTAAAAATGTATTTTTATCCTAGCCTTGTATAGACAGACTTGGGATAATTAAACAGAAGCTTAAGCTTTTTTTAGTGCAGGTGAAATAACAGAAGACTAATGTGTAATAACCGGCTCTGAGCCCGGGCTGATGATCCTCCTGCTGGCCGACGTGGCTCTCAGACTGGCTGGAAAAACTCAAGAACGCAAATTAACGTTAAAAACCAGCGACAACTACAACTATTACAGCAGAGACGTTTCATTCAATTTACCTTCTCCAGCCTCCATTCCGTCTCTTGTCTTTTCTCGGAAGCAATGGCTTCACAACGCGATAATAACCTGATAAAATTGATTTCTAACCTGGACGCGGCCATATTGGAAATGGGTAACCGAAAGTCGCGGGGAATATGACGTCAAATGGAAGCGACCGTGGTTTTAGGAGCGAGTCGGTTTTGACAGTGCAAAAAGTTCACAGATACCCAACCTTTTCTTTTCCTTAATAGATTTTGCTTCACCAATGAGCGATTTTAGATCAATACACAAGAAAGCCGTTCATTCATATAACGTTATTATGAATTACAATAGTAGCTTTGCTAACAAAGCGCCAGCAAATCAGCAGTGTTGCGTTTAAAACGTGGTGAGTTTAATAAAAAGAAATGTAATAGTGTTGAATAAAAACCACATAATTTTACAAATAAATGATTGGATTTTAATTAAAATATTAATACTAAACAATTTAGTCAGTTTCAGAAAATGACATTATTTATCAAGTGGACTTTTACGTGATACTGTTTCATTTGTGTAGTGGCCTGAAAAACCCTTTCCCATGAAACGCAGGTGTCCGGGGGGGGGGGATGTGGGCAGACCAAAGACAGACCAAAACGCCTTAAATGTCAGTGGACCGATTAGAAATTATTAGACATACTGAACACTGATGGGTGAAAATGTAATACTAGGCTCTGACCAATAGATGGCAGTATAGGTTTATAGTGGAAACAAAGAGCAGCTGATCAATTGGTTGAGTATCTGCATATCACAATTATGGATTTTCTCTTTCCATTGGTGAGACACTTAAGACACCATATTAATGATATCTCTGTATGTGGCAGCATTAAAGTTAGGGGGGAAAACAAGAAAGAACTAATTTAAAATGTAATAATTTAAGCACAAATAATGTTATAGCTTAAATAGTTACTTATTTAAAAACAAAGGCAATTTTATCTCCCTCGATTATCTTTGGTAGCACTGATCACTAAAATGATAAACTTATTTCTCCACTCAGGAGTTTGAGCCCATAGAGCTTAGTTTTTTTTTTTCCTCGCTCTCCCCTAAAACGATTTATTACTCTTATACTACATCAATTTTATAGCAATGATACTGAATTTTATTTACTACACTGATTTCCCCCTATTTATTACAAGTTAGTTTCCATTATCACTTATGTCACAGCAGATATAAACACTCGTTCTTCCACCAGCATCTTTTTCCATTTCCAAGTTAATACCCCCGCCCCCCAAATAAATATATCCGCTTGTTATTACTAAACAGACCACAAAGCGTTAACTTCTGTCCTTAAGATGTCAGAAAACATAGTAAACAGCTTTATCTCTGACTGTTATAAAAGTGCTGACACTGAAGACTCCTTCCTAAAATAATAAATAAACGAACATCTCCTTACAGAAAATGTCCAAATAACTACAATCTTTTTCATATGCTTATTATTAGCCTTAGATTATGCTGCGCATCTGCCATACTGTAAAAACAATGTATTAAAGAGTGCATCAATATAAACTAAATTGATTTGCAGCTGCACTCTAATCAACACCTTCGGCTCAATCAGAATCCAACAGCACTCCGAGATGCTCTGAATTTTCTGCAATTTCTTGTGGAATTTAGCTTTTAATTTTAAAACAAATAAAGTAAAGCCTGAAACATTAACTACCATAATCACCAAATAATCTATTTTGGCATTAAATTATCATAAAATAAATGTCATCATTCTAACTTGAGGTGAACTCAACAAAATGGAGTGAAAGCAGTAGCTGTTCACTAAACCACAGTGAACTCACTGGATTAAACTTAATTACTCTATAAAAAAGGTCATGTTGGGAGTTTATAAGGTTGATAAAATGAGTTTTTAGGAATTTTTCCTAAACTAAGCTGCACACCAATTCCATCCTGAATCCAGATGGTGTCATGGAACTTGCTAACCCCCCCCCCAACTGTTTCTACTCCATTAGTACATGATGCAAATTCCATTCAGATGATGAGCATCAGACCTCCTCTCATTCCACATTGATCCTGAGATAACCCTGCAAAAAACCAAACCAAAACACAACACAACAAAACGCACACTGGTCCAATCCGAGACCGTTCAAGAATGAAAATCAGGCACATCTGCAGCCAAGTACAAAGTGTATTGTAAGAAAATAATTCGTTCAATCGGTCCTCTAGATGCAGTACAGAAACATTCGCCACTTAAGAGTACAAATACACCAAAAACAAAGCAAGCATGACTTTTGAACTGTAATCATCATAAATCATCATCATACTCATCATCATCATCCAATGTTTCTCATTAGCTACACTTCCACATGGCACAAAACACACCAGCAGGTTAAACACGTAACATTATTAGTAAACACAATACACATAGTTCTTCTCAGACGTTCCCACGGACCTCGAGCGCAGCGTCCTATTGTTTTACTACAAGATCCAGGTATTGGTTAATTGTCTGAAAAAAGCTGATGCAAGTACACAATGTTTCATGTTGCTTTGTCTGGGTCTCTCCATCAGACGGAAAGTGGCTCATGCTGTTTCTTGCTCCACTGTAGGATTAAAATGATCCCAAAGAGATTGAAGACCACAGTCCACAAAAAGAGCTTTTCCACCAACATGGTGCGTGGTGATTTAATGTTGAACCGTTTCCAGCATAACAAGACAAAGAATTGATCTGGAAGCAAGAGAACGGTCATGAAGTTATTTACATACCATTAAAATCAGCGACCCTGTTAGGATCAGGATCAATTGTTTATCTAAGAAGTCCACTAAACTGCGCAACTGTACACGGAGAATAAATAGCTAAAAGTAATCCGGACATGTACATACATACTGCTTTCTCTCTCTGTGTGCTGTGTATATTTTATTAATAATTAACTCTGAATGGTAAAACACTCTCAGCCAAAAAAGAAAATGAAGAAATCTGCTAAAACTTTTGACTGCTAAAAGCTTCCTTATATATTTAAAAAAAAAAAAAAAAAAAACAAACAAAAAAAATTTGTTGGTCCTCAGAATCTGCACCAGCAATGTGTTGGAGGAAAATGGGTGTGAAAGTGTCTGGGTTTTGTATTTTATTATTATTATTATTTTTAAGTGTTTAAAGTGTGAGGTCATTTCCAAAAAATTGCCCTCAGGAGAAACAGTACAAACATGAATTTATACACTGACAAGAAACCAAAGGCACAATGAAAAACTGTTTTAAAAAAACAAAAACAAACAAAAAAAAGAGAAGTAGAAAGGTGCAACATCATGCTCTTTGTCCATAAAATAAAAAAAAAATTATTTATATATAGCATAGAGTTTAGGTTTATGATAGCCCCCATGAGGCTGCACCACAAATCTGCACTAAAAAAAGTCTATTAAAAATTCTATATTAATAATAATGAGGGGGGGGAAAGTGCTTGGCGAGCAGGATCAGTCGTCCTGGCTGAACCGTTACGAAAGGCGTAAATCAAACACTGTCCTGGATATGAGCAATGTCAGGGTCTGAGAAGCGTCTGGAGGAGACCAGGAGGTTCTGTGGGATAGAGGAGGAAGACGAAGCAGAGGACAAGGCATCTAATTCAGTCCCAGAGCCGATGAAGAGCGACTGGATGCTGTCTTTGCGGCGTCCGGGTCTCGGCCGTCTCTGTACAAGCGTGAAGACGCCAGGGGGCAGGCGCAGCGTGCAGGGGATGATGGGATAACGCCGCTGGAGCTGGTTTCTGTAGGAAGTGGCTACAGGAGAGGAGGGACAGGAGAAGTTCTGACTTCCTGATGAAGTCAATTGGGGTAACGAGGAGGAGCTAGAAGGTTTAGGTTTACGGGTTTGCAGTACAGCGGTCATTCTACCTGGACAGAAGGGAAATAATACATTGGTTTAGGTAGGGGGAGGAACCCGTGCCCCCCCCAAAATAAATGGCTATCATGCAACTACTCATGCAGTTATTACCAAACTTACTGGAGACCCCATGCACTGTACAGATCACATATACAAAAACACCTAGCTCAGGAAATGCAGAAAGTAGCAGATAAGGAGAATCAAAGCAAAACCCCAACATACCCTCATTTTAACGATTTGAAATATCTAGTATTCAAAAGGACAGGGACAGATAGCCTGAACATCAACAGTAACAGTTTCACAAGGTGAAAATTGTGTTATGATGAGGCCATAGTATAAACCTATCGTGCACATTAAAGCATCAGATTTGCGGTTTGCACGTGATACATTTTTGTTCCATGTCTTTTTTTTAAACTTAAACTTTCCAATACAATTGCGCCGAACGTAAAATGACTCCCTACTCCTGGGTACATCAGTACACCACAGCGCTGTTGGATTCTAGATCCTGATTGGTCAGAAGGTGCTGATTCTTTTTCTACAACAGCAGCTATGACGGCAAATAAATATAATATATTAATATAAATATATTATATAGATGCAAGACTTTAGCTCCAACCATAATCGTGCCCACCTGACCATCTAATCATTTCCTTAAGAAGTTCTTGCCCAACTAAAACAGGCGTGTTAGATTTTGGTTGAAGATAAAATCCTGCAGGAAGGTAGATCTCAAGGAAGAGAGTTGGTGACCACTGCAGAGAGATTTAAAAAAAATAAATAAAAACATGGGCTCAACATTTGAAGGTGTATTATTTGCATGTATTCAAATACTAAAACATACTGACAGCCCCAACATAAACAATTTTAAGTTATTTGACCTACAGACCTCAGTACCATGCTCCTACATGCCAATACAACAACCAACCCATAGTAATATATACATGCATCCATAACACGCAAACTCCCACACACCCACGCGTTTGGTTTGATCACAACCTGCTAGAGAGCAGCTGGCACTGCCACTCTCTTTAACGGCACCAACAGCGGCTTCTCCACACCTGCACCATAAACGACACGATGACTCGTCACGCCAAGACAAAATCCAGAGAATAAAAAAGCAGAGTGTCTGTACCTTAATACTGACCTTCCATGTCCAAACAGGGGGTCCGGTCATCTAACAGACTCTCTGAGCTAGCCGAGGCCTCGGAGTCCAGATTCTCCTGATCCGAACCCGGCTGCTCCATATCTGGCAGCCTGCAGACCAGTTCCTCTCTGTGTTACAGACACAGAGCCAAATGAAGATCAGAACCCTTTTGAGTTAGCTGACTGACTTGTTCCACTGACTTTCAGCATTATTAACTTTATAAAAGAAAAATGTTGCATTCATGAGTGAGAGAGAGAGAGAGACAGAGAGAGACAGAGAGAACAGTGAAAGACAGACAAAGAAAGACTGAGAGGGAGACCGAGATAATGAGAGAAATAGAGTTGTGTTTAATCCTACTTTTCCTGTTTGATGGACTTGATTCGCTCCATCAAGTTCCTCTCAGCCTCTGTATCTGAGTCAAGTGGTTCATTCTCAGGAACAACACGCAGGTCAGAAGGTTTCTCCTTTACCTGGAGCCCACACACAAACACACACACAGAGTTAGCTTCGTAACAGTTGCTGACGCCAAAACACTGACCCGGGTCATTTCAGTATAACCCTGCACTTTCAGCTCCATCAGCAGTGCTTCTAAAAACAATATAGAAAACATTTCCGAAAGCCTGTCAAGTCTCTGGTCTGTCAGAACCTTATCATAAGAACACAGTAAACACAAAGCCATAAACTAACAAAAGCTTGGTGAATTTTTTTTAAAAACATGATTAAACATTTAATATTTATATTTAATATTATTATTTTTATTCTATCAATTATAACCAATAACCAGCTATGAAAGTTGATTAGAATTATTCCAGGGATGGATGGATGGATGGATGGATGGATGGATGGAGATATATATATATATATATATATATAAATAAACTATTCAATTGTATGCACTGTTAGGCCTAGGTGCAACATTCATTATTCTGCACAATAAAATTTTTTGATCGAAATACATTTCTTTATTTTATTTATATATGCGTATTATTAATAGATGTATACACACACACACAGAGACAGAAAATCCACTGTATTGGGAAAACCTGTATACCTGCACATTCATGCTACATCTAATCAGCCAATCATGTGTGAGCAGTAGATCATGTAGCTACATCAGTTAATGTTCACATCAAATATCAGAATGAAGACAGGATGTTTGTGTTTCACACCATTCTGTGTAAAATCTAGAGACTGTCGTGTGTGAAAATTCCCAGGAGATCAGCAGTTTATGAAATACTCTGGTACCAACAACCATGCCATGATCAAAATCACAAAGATCACACTTTTCTTCATTCTGATGTTTGATGGGAACATTAACTCAAGCTCTTGACCTGTATCTGCATGAGTTTTTGTTTTGCATTGTGCTGCTGCCACATGATTGGCTGACTAGATAACTGCAAGAATGTGAAGGTGCACAGGTGTTCCCAATAAACTGGACAGTCAGTGAGTGAGTGAGAGAGTGAGAGAGAGAGAGAGAGAGAGAGAGAAGAATAAGATTTAAGAACTCTCAGAAGCTCAGATAAGGATACATGTCCCACCCCTCTTCACATGCCATCTTTTTTTCCAACATATTTATATGGCTCTGTACTGGATGATTTAGGGATTTGCAGTGAATCACAATAAAGGCCAATACATGAAGCATTTCTGAATTGCTATTAGACACTGGTCTGACCTGCCTTAAACACAGCAGATTTATTTTAACCAGTATTTCAGCTATGTGACATAAGATCAACAACACTTGTGATACAGTGGCACCTACAGAATCCAGGAAGTCACTACGATGTTTCAGGTCTGCTGTCAATCCTAGATATTACTGGTCTAATGTGAAAAAGTTATGAATATTAGTTATACTGTAGGCTGTTTGTGTTGAACAAATTTAACAAGGCAGGGGAACGTATTGAGTTTGACACTTGTGTTACTATACAGAGTGACAAGAGATCATTTCTCACAACAACCACCAATTTATAATATTCACAGAGACCACTCCATTCCAGTTAGTAAGTGAAAGAGATAGTGCAAGGCCTGTGAGCCGTGCAGTGGAGCTGAAATTGTTAGTGAAGTCTTACACCACAAAAACAAGGAATGGAACAAGGCAATGTGAAGAATGTCATGTCTCAAACAAACAACTTAAATATTAAACATGAATGATGAAATGAATAATCATGCAGGGCCATGAAGAGACCTAGAAACCAAAACCACACACAAGAGCACTACACACACACACATGCAGCGAGTGCGAAAGAGTGTGAGCATCTGCACTACATGCAGACTCGCATATACACACAGTGAGTGAGTACATGGGATTCCAGTTGTACATACATACCGCTACTCCTTTATAAGGAGAGGTAAACCTTAGAGGTAAAGGCCAGCTCTACAGAAACCGACACAGAAGCAGAGAGAATGCATCACAAACTGACAGAGCAATACTCATAGCTATACAAAAAAATACAATACACACACAGAGAGAGAGAGAGAGAGAGAGAGAGAGAGAGAGAGAGAGAAAATGACAAACAGAATGAGAAAAATTGAGGGAGAGAGATGGAAAGAGATAGTGGGGGAGTTCGAGACAGAGAACCAAGAGACAGAGATAGAAAAAGATAGAAAGAGAGACACAAAGAACAAGACAGAAATTGAGATAGCTAGAGAAAGAGAGACAGACTGCCAAGAGACAGGAACATCCTGAAAGACAACAGAAGAAACCGAGACAGACAGCAAAAGAGAGAGAGACTGAAGGATAGACACAGACATATGGACAGAGAAAGAAACAGACAGACTGAGCGACCAATGTGTCTGAGACAGAAGCAGCAGAAGAGAGGGACACCAGACAGAAGCAAACAGACCCAGAGATGGACAGAAGGAGCCACAGAGTCAAAGACAGAAATACAGCAGTTGGGTGTGTGTCTGTATGTGCGTGTATCCTCTCTGCGCTCACAGTGTTGCTTCTCTTCAGCTTGAGTTGGTTCTTCGCCAGCGTCTCAGCATACTCCAGCTGCTCAATCTCCTCCAGCCTTTCTATGTACCGCCTCATCTGCTCGTTAATCAGCATCTCTACACACCTGCAACACACACACACACACACACACACACACACACACACACACACACACACACACACACACACACACACACACACATCAGCATCTCTACACACTTGCACAATGAACACAAATACACAAACCACATGCACAAATTTCAAAAACTGGTATAAGCATTCTCAGTCATCTTCGGACTGAGAAATGTACAGAGAGAGACCGACAGAGAGAGACGAGGACACATACGTGGTTGTCTTGGCGACATCTTTCATGCTGAGGAGTGGGTCAGCACTGTCAGGGCCACGCAGGATGCAAGGGGCAAAAACAATGGCCAGGGAGTTTGGGGTCATCCGGTTACTCTTCTCCTCCCTCGACACCCTGCAGGAAACAATAGTTTATTACTGCAAGCGCTTTTACTGTACAACACATGCAATAAATACAGACTCAAACATTCCATGCTGTGATGCTAAAAGAAAATAATCGGCGACAGGGTGGTGTGATGAAGCAGAGTTATTGTTACTACCCAAAAATGGCTGATTTTTTCTACAGCAGCACGTCTGAGTACGTGTTTTTTTTTTTTTTTATTCTTAATGAACAAGACATTTATTGCTTACATTTAAGTTACAATTAATGTTGTGGAACGTTTCTGTTCATACTTATGCTATAGCAGCTATAAACAGTCACTCCCTCACCAGCCGCGTTTTTTTTTTTCTCTCGAAGTTAATACGAGAATATAAGCAGCTTGTCATGTTACTGAGAGAGGTAAATGCAATTAAGTTTTGGAATATCTGATGACGTTAATATTCAGTTATTCAAGTAAAAAGAAATACACATATTGAATGTGTTTTTAATGTGCCATTAAGTGTTCCTTAACCCTGGTTCTGGAGTAATATCACTTCTGAATTAACTCCTAAGCTAAACAACATTTCTGAACTGGAAATGCAAAGTAAAAAACAAACACACACAACAACAACAAATGCATGGAAGGGGTTCTCAAGGACCAGGATTAAGAAACACAGGTTTCAAAATGAATAACCTGTATACAAACACCCTCAAAACTACAGACACTTTAATCTTGAGGTAAAAAAAATATTTGACCAATCATTGGCTAATTAAAAAGAAGCTGGAGTGCTTACCTGACTAGGTGGAAAATGAGTCTCTCTAGAGTCTGGTAGTGGGCTGTAGGGAGCTCCTCTATAACCCTGTAGATGGCCAGAACCTGTTCCGGCTTTTCAGGTAATTCTGACAGAAACAGGTAACAACATTTAGTGAAACACAGGAGAGCAAACACTTACAGAAGACAGAGAAAGACAGAATGACAGAGGGATTAGAATAGCTATACGTCATGCTTGAACTATGGATGAAAGAAAAACTGACCACTGGTTATATAAATATTCGATCATGGCACCAGACAACCTGTAATATTAGCTCATCGCATCTGGCTGATCATCCCCAAACCATAAAACATATTTACGTGTATATTAGTTCCCAACACACAATATTTCCACAAGCTTTACTTACCTGCCTTTACTTACCTGTGTTGCACTAAAATAAAAGAGGATTGGGGCCAAAGTCTATAGAGGAGGTGCTTTAAAACTCACCTACTGCATGGAGAAAGTCGTTATAGTGATTAAACGTCATTAAGGGTTCAGGGAGCTCCCTCAGCCACTGTTTCACCAAACCAGTTACAGTGTGGATGGGGTAGTCCTCCAAACACACACTATTGGGATCTGCAAACACACAAACACACACCCAGCTGTAGCAAAACACCACATGTACACATAAAAACATGCACCTTGAGTCAGAATATTCTGATCCTAAGTAACTTCTCACACCAGACATACAATACTTAATGGATATATACTGCTACTTATACAGGACGTGTTAGAAAAGCTTGCATTGTATTAACAATAATCTCAAAGGAAGTTTGGACGTTATAAAATGAGAAATGAAAATCCCTGCTTCATTATAGTAATTGTGATGTATGCTACAGTTAGTGAAACAAGTCTAGACACATAGTGATGCTTATAGTCTTACCAGCTTCCAGAAGTTGCCGGAGCTCCTTCATACGGTTGGCTGAGCCGGACTTCCTGTAGATGCCCTCAGTATAGAGGCCATTCATCTCCACATGTTCCAGCATCAGCTCCAGAACCATGGGGACCGGGACCTTATCATCGACCAGGCGGCATACACGCACGCCAAAGTGCTGAGAACCAGAGTCCTCTTCACTCTGGACCAACCGTGCAGAAACAGGAGAGAACGTGTAAGGAATAAAAATAAAAAAAAACTCTGTGTGGTGCTGTAATTGGAAAATAATCAACAACGGGTGTGCGTGTGTGAGAAGCAGAGTTACTGGTACCATCCCAAATTTGATTCTTTTCCTAGAACAGCAAGTGTTTTATTCCACAGCAAATTTTCCAACTTTTTTTTTTATTTATTAAAAAAGGCATTTCACACATCATACCAGTTTAGAGTTATATTTAATGTTGTGGAATGTCCAAAAAAAAAAAAAAACAAGTAAATTCCTATACAACAGGGCAGTGGTAGCTCAGTGGTTAAGACATTGGGCTACTGATTGGAAGGTCACGAGCGCCATCAAGCTGCCACTGTTGGGCCTTTGAGCAAGGCTGCTCAGATGTATAAATGAAATGAATGCAAGTCGTTGTGGATGAGGGAGTCTTCCAAATGCCATAATATAAATAAATAAATAAATAAACCATTTGAGCAGCTATAAACAGCTGTTCCCTCACCAGCCTCTCTTTTTCCCCCTCTCGAAGTTAAAGGAAAAAAAATAAATAAAAATGCTGCTTGTCATTTTTACTTTAAAACCACAAAGCATATACTCCTCTGTCCTGAAGAACATAGTTACAGCTTTATCTCTGACTGTCACAAAGTATTGACACGAGAGACTCCTTGTAGAAATGTCAGATAAATGTCTACTTACTGAAAACGTAACATCTCCATATAAACTATTACATACGGTTTTAATCAATTTATGTGGAGGGTCCACCTTACAAGTCCCTACTAATGAGTGATTACTATAGAAACGATAACGTACGCATCAGAATGAGCGCATTCATATAAACCTGTGATTTGCATCAGCATGAACAGAAACAATCTAGGAAACCCTAGTTCTCAAATATACCTTTAACCTACAGTGGCGAGTTAGTCAGTGTGGTCATACTGTAAATTCATACCTTTTTTGAGCAGTACGTATTACAATCTGTAACGATTTTGGACAGACACTTCTTATGGCAAACCAGCTTGCAACCTGAAACACAAAAACTCCGGTGTAACTGCATTAAAACTAAAATGGGAAAGTTCTCCTGTCTTGGCACTACCTTTAGCAACATCATGAATAGTAAAATTTGAGAACCTTATAATATTACAGCCACACCGTTTAAGCCTAATCTTACAAAACACAAGATATTGCTAAGAAATTTAACGTTAAAGTTAATGGCAGCTGATAATGCACACACAAGACGCATACTCACAGCTGCACACATAGGCTTTCTCCATCACCCAGATGTAGGAGGAGCACTGGTCACACGACTGCATTATGTTCACCTGGAAGTTACTGAACACATGGTCCAGTTGACTCTCCGTCTAAACATGAAGAGCATGGAGGTAAAGGAGCGATTTAGTGGCTATGTTTTTACCAAGAAAGGATATGATGAGGTGGTGCACGTGTGTGAAGTGAATCTATGGAGCAGCACTTACATTCTTGTCTTTTTTCCGCCTCTTTTTCCGACCTTTTGGAGGCTGAGACAGATTTAAAAAAAATAAAAAATAAAAATTTAAGCCACAACTGTTTTTTTTTAAACCAAATTAATACAAAAAGAAATTCAACAGACACTGCTACACAGCATGTTATATTTTAAAAGAATGAGAACTGCTGTTTCTCCCTTTATTTTTTTTACTTTTACCTTCACCGGTTCAGCCTCCTCCCTTTTGATCTCTCCTCTGATAAACCCATCCAGCACAGACTGGAATAGATTGACAACGAGCTGCACCTCGCACTTCTGCTGCTCACCGGCTAAACTGATCACCTTGTTCTGGTAGCCCCTCATCAGACTCTTATATCCAATGTGAGGCTTCTGCATTAGAAAAGGGAGAAAAGTACAGTCTGAAACTGACTATAAAAAAACAAGAATAATCAATCATATAATTTCAGAAACATAAATCAGTGCGATATAATCTTTACTCTAGGCTCAGAGAGAAGGGCAATTATTTACTAGTTTGCTGTTTTTGTAATTGTGCTGTAATACTCATAAAATAATCAGCACTATGATTCCTCCATATTTAACCATGTCCCTTAGTTTGTTTAATCACATTTTACTGCCTACCAGCTGCTACGGTGAGAAACATAAGGATTGTACATTTTATCAGCAACTGTTTTTAAACCGAATACCGAAGTACTAGCACCTCAAAGATACTGAGGTGACAGCCGATGAAATAGTGGAGGTTTAAGTTCAAATAAAGAAAAAGAATGGTAGCTCTGTAAGCTCATGGTAAGACGCCATTTCCCTTCTATCATAAGCATGTTATTTTAATAATTTTTAGTAGAACTGTCATAAAGGCATTTTATTATGCCTATTAAGGTTATTAATATGGCACAAATTCTGAATACCACTTATACTCCTGTCTGGCATCCAAAATACATCACCTTGTCACACTCATCAAGTTAATTGTACAGATCATGCTGCTTTCTTTTTAAATTATTTATTTAGCACATTTTCCCATCCCTCCTTTGAATTAAGTCCCAGCAAGACCACTAAACATTAGTAACAATCAATATTTTAAAAAAATAACCTTTCCAAGAAAGTGATTTTTAACTCATTTATTTTACAATGTGCAAGCACAGAATACTGAAGCAGTGCCACCCAAAATCTCAGGTTATTTATAAACAGGATGTCAACTGTTGTGCCTTTCCCCATAATCATCATAATTCTGCCATTTAAAATAAACAAACCAACCCAACAGCAAAAAATAAACCCACAACTTAAAGAGGGTCTCTAACTGAACTTGTTTTGGGTAAATCCAGATAATGCAGACTACATATGACATCGGGCAAGGTAAGAAGAGTTTTACAGTGGTTGAAAGACCACTGTATGTATCAGTATGCATGAAGCATCACTAAAACCCATCTACATTCTCCTAATTTTGTCCCTGCTTCATTTCTTTCTGAAGACATAAAGAGGGGAAAATTCTACTTTCTAACAGTTAAGAAGACTGAGTGACACGATACTAACAGGCCTGCTATTTATTAAAGGCTTTCAGAGGACTAGGGCAAGAATTGAATCGGAGATTAACTGTTGTTTAGTGTTAACCAGCTGACACTGGCTAAGTGTTTCTTCTACCTGTAGAATAAACAAACTATGCACCGTGGTGCTATTGTTGTTAGCTGAAATAACGGTGCGTTCATTCATTTTTACTGTCATCTCCCAATCTAGTCGTTAGAAAAAGATAAACTAGACCACCAAGATGCCAAACAGCTGCCCCCCCTAAAAAAAATTAAAACACCCTAACTAACTAACAATTAAACTAGAACTAAAGAGGGACACACCAGAAGTAAACTGTATGAGGGTTTGAGAGCTGTTGTGAGCACTTACTGAGAGAGAGTACATGCTTTTGATGTTCTCTCTGAACTGCATGGTGGCTGTGATAAAGATGTGTTCCGTCGCCGACAGCTGCTTTCCTCTCGATCGCAGGTCATTCACCTGTACCACACAGAATAATAAAGCATTTAGCACTAAAACTTATTCTTTGTATCTTTGCTCGATGCATTATGGTCTGTAATCCATGATGATTATAAGACCTGATTTCCCAGAAACTCATCGAGATGCCGGAGCTCGTTGGCATTGGTGATCTCTCGGTCCAGCGAGGCGTTCCAATGCTCTGTGACCCGCGTGGCACGGCTGATCTTAATAGTGGGGTTTCGACTCGGACGCCCACTGGGAGGCTCTGAGTGATGTGTGTGTGAAGATGCGACGGCTGTGCGTGTCAGACAGAGAGAAAAACAATCCTATGTGGTTTAAAAAGTGGAAATTATTCCTTCTCATAATGATGCCACATTAACACAACACAATGCAGAAGTAGTAGTTATTTTAAGAAAATCATACAACTTGTTTCAAGATGTTCATCTACAAAAAAAAAAAAGCAAGTTACAGTGGGCGCTCTCTTTTTCACTCAAAGCAGCTGCCATCGTCAGGTCTCCGTCTTCTGGAGTTTGAGCCTCTTTATGAGGACGTTTCTTCAGGATCTTCCTGAAGAAGCCTGTTGACCTACAACACAAACAGCACAGAGAACACTTAACAGCTGCAAATCACAGGTTTATAATAACACGATAACCACAAGTCACAGGTGTCTCTGTAACATAAGCTGCCTTTTTTGTCTTAACTTCGAGACTGGAAAAAAAAAAAAAAAAAAAAAAAAGAGAGGCTAGTGAGGGAATGGCTGTTTACAACTGCTAAAACGTGAGTGAGAATTTGTTTCGCAGACATTCCACAACATTAAGTGTAGCTATAAATGGATAAAAAAAAGTATATGATGTTCTTTAATAAATAAATACTGTTGACAAATTGCTTTGGTGTAAGAGGAGTAAAATATATTGGGACATGCTGTTATAGGAAAATAATTAATCAACTTCAGAATGGTAACAGTAACTCTGTCTCATCAGACCACACCACCACTGATTTTTATTTTATTTTTTTAAATAAAGAGTTCTTAATTTTGAACTGTTTTATGCAAGGTATATTTACAGATCATTTTGAATCTCATGCAACATAAACCGTCCAAAGCAACTTAAAATATGATTAAACATGGAGTCTGGCAGTGCCAGGCCAAAATCCGAGTCGAGTTATTCACCCTTCTAAAACACGCTTGTCTATTCCAAGCACTTGATGATGTGAAGAATTGAAGGAATCTCTCTGTTCCCATGGCAGCTATATAAGGGAGTGAAAAATTCATGTCAGACTCATGAGCGGGTCAGATAAGCCGAGGCAGGGCTGGTGTTTTCCCATGAGCCAGATGACTCAGGTTTCCTGTGTGATAAAGGTTTGACAGCAACGACGGCTCACGCGAGGACACAGCCAAGTAGTGAATTATTTGCTTCAACACAAGAGGGCATAGAAACATTTATTTCACGCTCAAGCCAAGAGGTTGTTTAAAGTTTACTCTCTAAAGTATGTTGGTTTTCTGCATGTTATCAGTTGAATTCATCCCCAGAACCTGCTGAAGAGAAACAGCACCACCTGTCCAACATTCCTGCTCATCAACATTTTCACAAAACAATATAGAAATCTATAAACACTTGTTAAGACACTTCTCAACTGCGTGAAGTACCAGAAACTTTGGCAACACCAAACAGGAACAGAAATGTTTCCATCAGACAGTGATTTACTAATTGGATTGTTTTAGTACCTGCTTAAACTTCACACTAAAGGAACGGATTGTACTGTTGCATCTATTTCTGTAGAATAACGAGCCTCTGACTTTCAAGTCTCACCTCTCGGGAGTGTGAGGATGGGCGTGAGGGCCTTCGTCCTGCGGTGACCTTTTCCCACTGCCCGCTCTTCCTCCATGTGGACCCTCCACAACACGAGGCAAGGGCTGTAAAGGGATAGAGAAATAACCTCAAACGCTTATAGCGCTGTTTCACAAGATGTGACGTGACAAGTCCGACAATCATAAGCACAATGCATTTACAGTTTGAAAATCAGTTAGCACCACCACCACGATTATAATCTGCCTTTATTATCCACACCGCACACCTAAAAGCACATTATGTTAATAATATGCACACATTTTTGGATGAAAATTAGAACATAATTCGCATTTTGAAGACAGAAACGAAGCCTTATCTCATCCTAAAAAAAAAGAATCTGAGGTTAAAATCTCAATTCATGCATCAAGACTGGGCGTAGGTTTTTGTCCACACCCACCACCTTTCAGACACCAACTTTACATTTGTCACTATTTTGACAATGTTAGTAATTGATTAGAGAAGGAATATTTCTCAAGCTATGTGTCACATTAAAATAAACAGATGTCAGCCACTTGGTAAAAGAGCTTTATGTTAATAAGGTGACATCAAACTAAATATCAAATGGTATTCAAAATGATCAAAAGTTCCAGCCTGAGTGTCATCCTGTTTGAAGGTTTATGCACGGGGCTTAGGGGTCTGATAATCAAAATGGCTGCTGATAGATTAGATCAAGATTAAATCACACACATGATTAAAGAAAAACCCCAAACATCAGGAACCCGCATCTCTGTCAGGAATTTGACGAATTTATTATCATTCCCAAACACAGCATGTTTACTCAAACACAGTGATACTCGAGCTCCATTTTGCTCTGCTACAGCAGGTAGGGGTTTTACTTGACTAATCCTTTTTACTATTCAAACATATTATATATTTTTATTATATTTAATTTTACTAGGCAAGAAAACAGTAAAAAGAAGTGAAAGTCACTGGACAGAAATGCTAATTCACTGAAAGTGACACGGGACATAAAAGTTGTACATTTGCTTCTTGCCAAATTTATCTCAGTGAACTTCACTCTTGTGAGCCAATAGAAACAAAGTGAACATGACCGCAGTCTGTTCGGTCACTAAAAAATAAAAAAATAAATGAGGCGCTGCTTATTATTAAACAGTACTTATGCCTCGCTGTTTTTTTTTTTTTTTTTTTTTTTTTTTTTAAAAACAAGTTTGTTTTTTTTTTACTGTTGCTAAGAGATCCTACACAGAGTCGCAGTGGAGCCTGGAGCCTATCCCAGGGAACTTGGAGGACACCCTGGATGGAGTTCCAACCCACTGCAGCATGCAATCACACACCCACTCACACACTACGGACATTTTGGAAATGCCAATCAACCATACAATATGCCCTTGGACTGGAAGAGAACATGAAAACTACACACAGGGAAGAAGCGGGATTCAAACCCACAACCCCAAAGGTGTGAGGCAAACATGCTAACAACTAAGCCACCATACAACCACACTAGGACTTGGAGAAACTTGTTTCATCTCTCTGCATTTTCTTTTTCAACCATTTCTGTTTACTTGTCAGTCAGAATTCCTTCAGGAACAGGTTAGGAGTGGGAATAAAAACCTACACACCCATTAAAACAAAAGAAAAGAAAAACATTTTCCAAATACCGACTTACACAATGTGCAGTTGAACGCAGATTGACTTTGACAAGTATGAAGTTGACAAGTATGTTAGTTGACTACACAGTAAAATCCACAGTGTTGAAATAACACTGACAGTTGTTATTCATGTCCAATTTGACAAACATAAGAGAGTTAACTCAACACTCTAGGTGTTAATTCAACACTGGGGATTTTGCTGTGTAGTCAACTAACCAATTCACTAATCACAGTCAGACAGCTAGCCTGGAAATATTTCATACTTGTCCAAGTCAATGTACATTCAACAGCAGGCATGCTATGATTTCTCGTTGAATAGAAAAGCACAGTACAAGTTCTTTAACTTGATTCACAGCCCGCTCATCCAGTCTCCCCAAACGGCTCCCGAGAGACTCGGAGTAAAAGATACGTGACCTGTACAGGGATTGTGTGAGAGTACATCCAGAACTCCACATCCTCCATTTCTGCACTTTTATCATTCAAGCAGTTACGTACAAAGTCTAGTCGATGTCTGCGTCTGGGACACTTCCGATAAGGCACGTTGCCCTGAATGAGCCAGAGAGCTTGGTTTAAACTGGGTAGGTGATGTTCCACAGATCCTCCCAAAAAAAAAAAAAAAAATAATAAAAGAAAACAACAACAAACAAGGGAACACTCTACCTGAAAACCTGTAGGGACTTCTGAGGTCTTAAACTCGGATACGTCATCTAATGACCGGGAGGTCCTGCAAAACAGAAGAAAAATTAAAAATGCAATTTCTAAGTTTGAGATTTACTATGAAGCTAATTCATCTAACAGGTAACGATTGATTATATCCTCTAGTTCCTCAGCATAGGATTGGTCTGAGGAATCATTTAAGCTAATTGTTAGGTTTGTACACTTCACAAGCTTCATACCTAATTTGCATACAATCGAGAAACCCTCAATTCAAACGTTGCTTAAATTGTGTCTCTGCGTTGTGGACGCATGTTACTTTGTTAGTATGAACATAGGCTAAATCACCACACTTCACACTGAACTGTTCCTTTAAGACAAAGCACAGAAAAACAATGCACTGCATAATAAGCCATACTTTAAGGTCTTAGTCCTCTGATCCTGCTGGGGTCTGGGCTCTTTTAACATGTTCTCGTGCTGGGTGTTGCTCTTTTCCTGACTTGGCACGTCCTTGGTCCTTGGAGCGCGTTTGGGATCGTTAGACACTGGCACTTCCAGGGGTAAAGTCAAGGGCCTGATCGGACTGGTCACAGCTTCTTTCTTTACCTTCTCTTCTTTATCTTCAGTCTCTTTCTTAGGCTTCTCGACCTTCTGGGATATAAAGGTGTAGTGGTCGAGTTCTTTGCAGCTCTCATCTTTGCTTGCTGCAGCTGCACGCACACTCTCCCTCTGGCTGTGTTCTAAACCACGCTGCCTCCTCAGCTCCCTCTTTTCCTGACTCCGGGAGGGAGGAAGCTTTCCCATAGGCGGACCTCTGGACCGGCCTGGGTCAGAATGAATGGTGTTAGTCGTTGAACTGCCAGTTGTGGTGCTTTTTACATCGTCTTCCACAGAAAGTTTGGGGGACGTTTTAGGGAGGGCAGTAACAGTAATTGTGGGGTTATCACTGGCTGGTAATGCAATATTAGAGCCTTTGGTATCTTCTTGGACAGCTCGCATGTCTTCATTGTGCTTCTCTAAAACAACCAAACTCTTATTGTGCACATGTTTTATTTGACTATCCTGGAGCTCTGCTTCATGCTGAGGACCAGCCTCAGTCTGCTGGTTTTCCTTTTGTCCGTCCATTTTTATGACAGCCTGATTATTAAGTTGCATCTCTGGGCTTTCCTTCTTTGTGTTCTCTTCAGAGAGTTTCGCTGCCTCCTCCTTTGCCTCCTTCTGTCTTCTAGCCGCCTCTTCCGCATCTCTTAGTCGCTTTGCTTCCTCTTGTGCCCTCCTGGTAGCCTCAGCTGCCTCTCTCTCTTGTCTGGCTGCCTCCTCGGCCTCTTGGATTTTTCGGGCCACCTCTGCTTCCTCCTGGACTCGCCTGGCTGCCTCTTCCTCCTCCTCTTTCCTCCGTAGAGCTTCTTCCTCTTCTCTCCTCCTCTTCTCTTCCTTCAGTGAAGAGTACCTAAGAAAACACACTCAATTAAACTACAAAAGTACATAACTTTCCCTGAGTGCAT